>NC_142602.1:33764633-34046537 GCF_041222555.1 Hakea prostrata | reverse complement strand
ATGCAAGCCAAAAGAGGGATTTTTTCTCTCTTACTTGCTGAATTTTCACTTTGAATATGCCAAAAAGATGGATTTTCACCAAATAAAGTATTCTAGCATGCTTGTGTAGGTCTTATGCATATGTTAGAATGATCAAACCAAAATTTCACCAAAAATCGAATTTTCTGAAAATTTACGAAAATGCCCTTCATCTAACAATCATACACTAAGACTAATCCAAATGAGTTTCTTTCCTTGTTTCAACAGGATACACCATGCCTAGAAGAGGGAGACGAGTGGACGGGGTAGAGGACTTGTTCCCCGGGCTGAGGTCATAGACGAGGAGCATTTCTCTACTCCTATGGCGGAGTTTCTATACGAGCATTATTTCCATGATATACCGATCGAGCATGGACAATTGGTGGATGTGGATGATTTAGAGGTATTTCTCATCCGAGAGAGATTAGAGGCTATGGATTGGCTTCACTTATACACTACGGCACAGCCGATCTACCCAGCTCCTATCGGATACTTCTATAGTAATCCGACTTACCGGGTACCCCATTTGGAATACCCCACATGGAAAGATTCAAATGGGGTACCGGCTGAGTTCATGTTGGCCAGAATCCTAATTCCCTTCCCGTGAGCTATTATGGTCAGTCCAGTGGAGCCAAACCTCGGGGAGCTACTTATCCTCCTAGGCTCGGGATGGTGAATCCTAGACCAGCTTATCGAGACATCCCCTGCTGCAGCCCCTATTGGACCGAAAGATACTACTTGCTTCCTCTCGCAAGCAAGCAGGCCATTATGCTCGTTCTTGCCCCAACAAGTCTCGTGCAATCTCAAGCTCCTGTAGTGAAGAGTACTCCTGCTGCTACTTCTGCCCCTCCTCTCGGCGAGTGTTTAGTATATCTGGTACCGAGCAAGACCCCTGCCACGATGTTGTAACAGGTACTCTGTTAGTAGCTTCTCTTCCCGCATTTGTATTATTTGATACGGGTGCATCACATTCATTCATATCATCTACTTTTGCCATGAGGACTAACTTGACACCTCGATGTTTATCTAGTCATTTGTCTATTTGTACCCTTGTTGGATCTGTTGTTAAACTAGATAAAGTGTTAGAAGATTGTTCTATTTTGATTTGTGGAAGAAATCTGAAGGCAAACCTTGTATTATTTTACATGAGAGATTTTGATGTAATCTTGGGAATCGACTGGTTGACCTTCTACAATGCCGTGATCTTATGTTCCTCAAAGAAGATTCAGTTCCGTGTAGAAGAGAATTCAATTTTCGAATTTCAAGGAGAGAAGGGAAGATTTAGCAAAAAGACCTTGTCCACTCTAATGCAAGTCCATACCTTTTTGGGAAATGCTTTGTCTAGAAGTAAGGTCAGAGAGAAGAAGAGACTTGAAGAAGTAAGAGTTGTTAGTGAATTCCCTGATGTTTTTCCAGATGACTTGTCAGGTTTGCCTCCTGATAGGGAAGTTGAGTTTTCTATAGGCTTAATTCCTGGAGTGGCTCCTGTATCCAAGGCCCCTTACAGAATGGCACCTACCGAACTCGAAGAGTTGCAAACTCAATTAAATGAACTCTTAGAGAGAGGTTTCATGCAGCCAAGTGTGTTGCCTTGGGGAGCTCCGGTCTTGTTTGTAAAGAAGAAAGATGGTAGTATGTGTCACGCCCTCCCAGCCGGTACCCTATCTGGCATACCCGAGAGTGTGATCCACAGCCCGAAGATCAGGTATCGAGTGATCAACCTCCCACATAAACAATAACATAATCATGAACAGTCATAACATGAGTGCGGAAGATAAATCATAGATCCAATAATGAAAGAATGAATCATAAACGAATCGGAATAATAGACATAATCAGAGTATCAAACAGATAAGTAAAGTGAAGCAAAAATCCCACTTTACATCCAGCGGAAAAGTAGCTCTAAAGAATAAACTAGATAAAAGCTAATCCCAGTAGCAAGTACATTGGGTAACTAAATTATTCTCCACTTTGTAGACGACATCCTTGTAGGTGTAGATCTCATAAATAGCACAAGGACGCTTCCACTCAATGGTCGGACTAAGCATCGTACGGAGCATAACCACCCGTGGGATCTTTAGAGTAATTGTGGTAACCGCAATCACCTTCCTGGAGATATGTCTCTTCGCCTTGCGCTTCCTCATAGGAACCGTCATAGTACTCAAGACTGCAGGATAGTCTAACAACATTGTACAATAAAGGAATGAGTTTCAAAGAAACTCAGTAAAGCGATTAAAATCCATAATAACATAAATGGCGGGATTCCGGAACAATCATAAATGCAATATGATATGAGACAATCAATGAATGAATGAATCTAACTCTATGTATGCTGGTCTCTATTGGCAGACATGCTTTAAGTCATAGCACCGTACTTCTTTAGGAAAGTCCACTCACATCCTCAACCATTTAAGATATCTTGGATTCTCTCACGGATCATTTCACCGGTCTTGAGCAGCCGATTGGTAATGGGTCCTTCATCCCTTAGGACAAACCTTGGCAGGGGGTTAAGTCAACACACTCTCTCACAACCATTTGGTATAAGTCTTGGCGCATGTCGGGGTAAAACCTAGCCAAATGCAAGTCTTCTACTTGGTTACATCAAGTCAGATCCGGATACTTCCATTCCTCGTCCCTGACGATCCTTTCCGGTATCCTTCACACTAGAGTCAGCGTATCCTATGGCACCGACCAACTCGGACTACGGACTCATCAACCCTATTGGTTATCCACATATGGTAAATGGGAAGCTCTCACGTCCTCTCACGGGTTGGTTACCGGTCTTAAGCGCCCGTGAGCCCAAGTCTAACCATATGCAACCCTACCAATAAATGGCCCCCACAATGTGATTCCTGTCCTCTCACGGGTTGGTTACCGGTCTTGAGCGCCCATGAATCCCCATTGCTACCACGGGTCGTTCGGTCTCAATACCCCTCCGATTAGGGTCTGACATAACAGGACATCCTAGCCAAACACTACTAGACAATCCTATATATGTCATCCAACAGTTTAGGAAGGTGTCCAGAGGGCATCTCCGGAAATATCCCATAATATTCCCGTAGTAGTCCAAGGACGGAAGTGTCAAAAGGACACCTCTCCTTTCCAAACCATACGTAAGCATACACATGCATCAATTCATATCATCACATATATGGTAACTCCATATATGGAAAGAAATCAGTAATTACAATCACTTGTATAACATTGGTAAGTAAATCATTCATGAATCAATTCAATATGAATAAGTAATGCTACTGTAATCAAAGTTATACAACAGTAGTATATCATTGTAAAAATCTAATTTAGGAAACATATTAATGATATTCAAACATAGAAACTAGATTCATGCTATCTATGTAATTAAGGAAAATAACCATCCTTACCTTTTATAACTCGCAAAGAATCCTAAGAAATCAAGTAAGATCTTGGCAAACTTGAGAAGAAGGTCCTAAACAAGTATATACAACATATTAGGAAAGATCCCTAGCAGAATATATATCAAAATATCCGAAACGGGACCAATTCTGGAGTTGCTTTGTACTCATTGGTCGAGTGGATTGGTCGAGTGGTCCGATCGACCAATCAGTCGACCAATGCAGACAGTAGCTTATAAAATCAGAGTTTTGAGATATGAAATCCGAATTTGGTGGTTCAAAAGGGTACTAATCAAGGGGTAGACTGTATCAGTAGTATTCTAACATGAAGGGGACCTCAAAACACTAATCAAATCAAGGTATCAAGATCCAAATTAGGAAACAAAAAGTTACCATAAATAAATCAAACATGGATCTTGATGAATTTTGAAATAGAAAACAAGGCAAGAACTATAGGAGGATGGATCATTGCTTTCGGTAATGAAAACATGAAAACATGCATAGGTCTTCATGGAATAAGGCTTAGAAGCATAAATCTAAATAAGGAAATAAAACCTACCATATATGTACTATCATGCATCATGAAGAACACATAGTAAGGTAGAAGAGAACAACTAGAATTCTATGGATTATGGATCATGGAAAGAAAACACAACCATTAACCACTAACATGATCAATGAAAGAAGATCCAAAGAGATCAGAATTCAGATTAGAAGATTAACAGAGATTAAATCATAGTTTGATCATGAATCCTTCAAAAGCTTGCAATGATCATGGTTAAGATCATTGTTCTAGCCTTAAATCCTTAGGATGATCATGAGAACATGTTCAGAGATGTTTGCAACAGAGAATGCAGCATCTCTTCTACTGTCTCAACTCAAAAAGGAAAGAAAAACAAAGATGGAGGAGAAGAAGAGAGAGTAGACATACCTTTTGATGCAAAAAGAAGAGTTCCGACGAAGATCCGCCAAGAAAACTCCAAGGATGCAAGAGAGATGACTTGCAGAGGTCTTTGGTTCGTTCCAGAGGGTTTGGAGGCAGCAAATACGAAGTGGACTCGAGGTTAGACTTAAATAGAGCAAGAATCAACCTAATTGCCAAAGACAGCACCCATTGGTCGAGTGGATTGGTCGACTGGCCCGATCGACCAATCGGTCGACCAATGCCGACAAGAAGGCCAAAACAGGGAATTGAAGGTCCAGATCAAATCCAATCCTAAAGGGGTTTTGCACACAAGTCAAGTGACTTACCTAGTAGGTAGAAATGCCTTTAAACCAAGATAGAGAGCACTCCAAGTCCATCAACTAATTAGATCTTCATCAGGATTCTGTTTCCATAAATAGAACCTCATCATCAACCTTCATGGATTCAAAGCCAGACACCAAGTCCTCTACTGGGATGGCCCAAAGCTGACTTCTTACCTTACTTCGGGTCATCGGACCTACAAATAACAAGGTTTCCGGGTCAAGGTTAGGGCTGGGTTTCACAGTATGCGTCTGTGCATTGACTACCGGGAATTGAACAAGCTGACAATCAAGAACAGATATCCTCTGCCTCGGATTGATGACCTTTTTGATCAGTTGAAAGGTGCTGCTGTCTTTTCAAAGATTGATTTGAGATCGGGATATCACCAGCTGAAGGTGAAGTCAAGTGACATCCTTAAGATAGCGTTCAAAACAAGGTACGGACATTATGAATTTAAAGTGATGCATTTCGGCTTGACTAATGCCCCCGTCGTGTTCATGGATCTCATGAACCGAATATTTCACGATGTACTCAATAAATTTGTAATCGTCTTCATTGATGACATCTTGATTTACTCAAAGAATGAGGAAGAGCATGCGGAGCACCTGAACTGCACGTTGCAAAGGTTGAGAGAAAAGAAACTCTATGCTAAATTTAGCAAGTGTGACTTCTGGCTCTCAAGTGTAGTGTTTATTGGCCATGTTGTTTCAGCCGAGGGTATTCGTGTTGACCCAAAGAAAGTCCAAACGTTACTCGATTGGGAAAGACCGAAGACCGTGACCGAGATAAGAAGTTTTCTTGGATTAGCGAGGATAATACCGGAGATTCATTGAAAACTTTTCTAGGTTGGCTGCCCCTATGACTAAGCTAACTAGAAAAGAGGAGAAGTTTGTTCCGGACCGATTCTTGTGAGAAGAACTTCGAAGAATTGAAAGTTAGATTGACAAGCGCGCGGTTCGACTATACCGATAGTTCCGGTGGATTGACGGTCTACACCGATGCTTCTAAAATCGGTTTGGGCTGCGTGTTGATGCAACACGGAAAGGTAGTGGCTTATGCCTCTCGACAACTAAAGGATTATGAGCGAAACTACCCCACTCATGACTTAGAGCTTGCAGCTGTTGTATTTGCTTTAAAAATTTGGAGACACTATCTATACGGTGAGAAGATCGCCATCTTCACGGATCATAAAAGTTTGAAATACTTCTTCACCCCGAAGGAGTTGAATATGAGAAAGAGAAGATGGTTGGAGTTGGTCTCTGACTATGATTGTGACATCCAGTACCACCCGGGTAAAGCAAATGTAGTAGCAGATGCTCTTAGTAGAAAGAGTCAAAGAAAAGAGTTGGATTTAAATGCTTTGAGTCGGCCTTTGTTGTCCTCAATGGAAAGATTTGGTTTGGAAGTGATCCCTAAGGGTTCGGATTGTATTCTCTATGCCATGATTGCAAGATCTTCCCTTAGAGATAGAATTGTTGCCTTGCAAAGTTCTGATCAGGAGTTAAAAGAGAAGATTGATAAGATTGCCTCGAATTCAGAAATGGACCCTGCTTTTAGTACATCTACGGATGGTACATTATTGTTCCAGAGGTAGACTCGTGTGTGCCCATTGCCGATGAAATCAAGAAAGAAATATTGAAAGAAGCACACCAGTCCATCTTTACAGTACACCCTGGAAGTACCAAAATGTACAAGGACTTAAGGGAACATTTTTGGTGGAATGGTTTGAAAGCAGATGTTGAAGACTTTGTTGCTAGGTGTGGAACTTGCCAACGTGTGAAAGCTGTTCGCCAACCCCCATCTGGATTACTTCAGCCCCTTCCTATTCCTAGTTGGAAGTGGGAAGATATCTCAATGGACTTTGTGACTAGCTTGCCGCGGACGAGTAAGGGAAATGACACTGTGTGGGTGATTGTTGATAGGTTGACTAAATCAGCCCATTTCATTCCTATGAAGATCACCTACTCTTTGGATAAGCTAGCTAGACTTTATGTGGACAATGTAGTTCGTCTACACGGAGTACCAGTGAGTATCGTTTCGGACCGTGATCCTAGGTTCACCTAAAGGTTTTGGAATGGATTGCAGAAAGCCTTGGGAACCCAATTGAATCTGAGGATAGCTCATCACCCACAGTCTGATGGACAATCTGAGCGAACAATTCACATTCTTGAAGACATGCTTAGGTCCTGTGTGGTTGACATGGGTGGAAATTGGGATGAACACCTAGCCTTAGTCGAGTATGCCTATAACAACAGTTATCAAGCAACAATAGGCATGGCTCCGTTTAAGGCTTTTTATGGTAACACTTGTAGAACACCCTTGTATTGGACTGAGACTGGTGAAAGAAAAGTCTTAGGTCCAGAGATGATTGAAGCTACCAGTGATATGGTTGACATGATTCGGGAAAGGATTAAGTCTGCTCAATCTAGACAGAAGTCGTATGCCGACAAGAGAAGAACCGACTTAGAATTTCCAATTGGAGAGAAAGTCTTCCTTAAAGTATCACCTATGAAAGGGGTGACAAGAATCAATGTGAAAGGAAAGCTTAGTCCCCGCTTCATTGGACCTTTTGAGATTCTGGAAAGGGTTGGACCAGTAACATACCGCTTGGCCTTGCCTCCGTCACTTGCTGGAGTTCACAATGTGTTCCATGTTTCAATGCTTCGGAAATACCTAGAAAACCCGGAACACATACTACAGCAAGCACCCGAAGGACTTAGTGCCGATCTTTCTTATGATGAAGGACCAACCGAGATCCAAGATAGAAAGGACAAGCAGTTGCGAAATCGCACCATCCCTCTGGTGAAGATCCGATGGAAAAACCATACCCCCCGAAGAAGCTTCATGGGAGAAAGAAGAAGACATGAAGGAGAAGTTTCCTCATCTTTTTGGAAGCACAGGTACGCTTTCAATTTCGAGGACGAAATTCTTTTAAGGGGGGGAGAATGTAATATCCAGCCCTATTTTAACCTTGACCCTGACCCGGATCCACTGTTGTATTCAGGTCCGAGGACCCGAAGCGGTGGAAGAAGAGATCTATGGACCATCCTGATTGATGATCATGATTTGGAGACCGAGCCCATGGACATTGACAATGATACCCCTTGCTTAAATGCATTGTCAGTGTTTAAGGAAAGTTTGCGCATCGGAGAAGATTAATATGGTTGATGTACCAAATGACCCCCTGTGCACAATCCGAAGGTATTCCCCGAAACTAGACTTCTTGATTGAATTGTGGAAGAAAACCTCACTCAATTTGACCTTGTATAGCCTTTCAAATCCCTACTTGAAGTTGCTGTTCTAAACCTGAGTTTTCTGCTGAAATCATCTTGGTCGATCCTTTTGGTCGATACCATCGACCAAAAGCATCGACCAAAATGTCCGAGTCTGCCAAGTTAATGATTCCATGGAATATTCCTTTTCTATTTAATATGACCTCGAGCCTTGAGCCTTTTGCAATCATTTTTCTCACCTGGGAACGTGGGGAGAGCTTCCCAAAGCAGCTCCTTGGTTAGTGTGAAGGGTATCTCATCAAAGACACTTAGTTTATCATTGATTCTTGCCTTCATCTTCTACACTAAGGTAAGACTCTTCATTCCACTCTCTACCCTACCATTTTCTACTCCTTTCTATTGTCATCTTGCTGATGGGACATTTGGAATGGTGTTGCAACCTTGCAACCACCACTCCAAGTGCCTACTCATGCTCAATCCATGATTCCCTTAGCCATTCATTGATGCTAATGCTTATATCTCATGCCTAGCATATGTATTCCATGCTTTACCTATTAACATCATACCATTTGATATCAAACTGAGCTATAAAGTGTAATATGTTCATGTTTAACATTGCCATATGATTCCAATCGAATTTCTATTAGTTCCTCTAGCCATTGCATGCTATTCCTCATCAATGCAATCAATTCCAACTCATGCCATGATGTTTATCACTTGAACTTGATAGCTCAAATTGGGGCTTTTTAATTAAACCATTGGATTGGGTTAATTCCTTGATTTATAGTGTCCTACTACTGTTGTTAAGTATGCCTCCAAGTTCCAGATTGATCCGAACACCGGAAGACTCATTTCGGACCAAAAATCCCCAAAATCCACTATTCTGCCCGAGGACTATTTTGGTCGATCATTTTGGTCGATACCATCGACCAAAACCATCGACCAAAGTTGTTGCTGACAGCAACCTTGGTCAGTTTTGACTCGAATGACCTCCGATCTTCCCGACTTCTTTTCTAACTTATTATTGATGTTTGTTTAGGGCCTTAACACTTCTATTGGACTATTCTTGGTATTCTCAATTCATCATCAACTCATCCAAGGTAAGGATGGTTATATCCATAAACATATAAGTCATCAAATATTGAACTATGCTTTATTCAAAGAATGAAGTCCCTAAATTCTTTCAATCATTATGATACTGATACATATGTGTTGGAACAGTAATATTTAAATCTTTATACAATTGTTGTGTTACTCTATCATTTTGATTTGCTTATGTTTATAATGATTCGTTTCAATCTCATGATTTGAGTACTATTATGAATATGCATTGGCGCATGAGAAATGATGAGATCTGATGTGTGATTGCTTACGTATGACTTGGGATTGGAGGGTGTCCTATCGACACTTCTGTCCTTGGGCATCGGAGGGAATAGTATGGGATATTCTCCGATGGTGCCTATCGACACTCTCCCGAGTTATTGGATGACATACGTAGGAGTGTCTAGTGGTGTGGCTAGGTTCATCCTTGTCGTGTCAGACCCGAATCGGAAGGGCATTGAGACCGAACAACCCGTGGTAGTGTATGGTTGGATGGGCGCTCTAGGCCGGTAGCCAATCCGGTAGGGGACATAAACCATGCTACGGATACCTGAAAGGGGCCATTTATTGGTAGGGTTGAATATGGATAGACTTGGGCTCACGGGCGCTCAAGACCGGTAACCAATCCGTGAGAGGACGTGAGAGCTTCCCGTTTACTATATGTGGATGACCAATAGGGTTGATGAGTCCGAAATCCGGGATTTCGCTGACTCTAGTGTGAAGGATACCGGAAAGGATCGCCGGGGGCGAGGAATGGACGTATCTGAATCCGACTTGACCGATCGAGTAGATGACTTGCATTGGGCTAGGCTTTACCGTGACATGCGCCAAGACTTGACCAAATGGTGATGTGAGAGAGCGGTGACCGATTCCCCTTACCATGGTTTTGATGACTTTACCGATCTTCCCCGGGCATTCCCAAGATATGGAAATGGGAGAGTGATTGACGACCCAGAGAAGTACGGTGCTATGACTTAAAGCATGTCTACCTTAGAGACCAACATTCATAGTGTTAGGCTCATATCTGCATCATATGTTCCATATCACATTGCATTATTATATGTTCTGAATGTGTATGATTTCTAATTATGGAATAACTTCCTTGCTGAGTTCTTCGAACTCATTCCTTTTATGCAAATGTTTTAGATTACATTCCAGTGTACCGAAGATTACGATGACACCTCCTATGAGGCGGACTATGATTCCACATACTACCCTCCAGGTAGTGGCATCGGTGAGGATTCGTATATTGGAGCCGAGGAGGATTATTATTCGCACCAGGGTTAGCCCCACAGTTGTGTGGGAGCGGCAGCGCTGGGTTTACTTCATCCGTACTGTTGAGGAGACTACTATTAGTATAGAAGAAACCCTAGCATAGTGCCCCATTCCCCTAGTGTATTTGTGGAACCATTGGTCTTGTAACTAACTTATCTTTGAGTTTACCTTTTGACACTTAGACATGTATTTGACGTTATCACACTTCTTTTCCGCTGTTCTGAGAGAGTGGTTGTCATACCTTCTCTCACCCTTATGATTATGCTTTAATGTTATTGCCTTCCACACTCTGATTTATTTAGTCTTATCTTATTCATGATATTTAGTATTAACTGTTTTTACCATTGATTATTATTGTTCATGATTGTGTTACCGTGTATGTGGGAGGCATGGACCTCAGATCATTGATCCTTGGACTGTGGATCACATCCCGGGTATTCCAAATGGGGTACCGGCTGGGTGGATGTGACAGATTGGTATCAGAGCCCAAGATCAAGTGGAACCCCGACCACGTAAACGGTGACGGAACATTCCGAGTCCACGCATCCGGAAGTGACTCAAGTGCTCCTAGAAGTGAATAATAGATAACCTAGACTAGAAACCAAAATATGGAAACATAACTTGACTCATGAATAAGACACAATAATATAGACAAAACAACTGAACTTCATTGATTTCATAGGGAAATTTTTACAAGTCTGAAAAAGGGAAATACATCCATAATGACATAAAAGAAAATTCCTAGTGATGTCTATGTAGGTGAACGACTCCTCGCGATCCGTCCGACCCCCTCCTAGATCTGAACTCCTCTTCCAGTCGTGCAAACCTCTCACCGAGGGTGCACATGTGTAACTCCATCCTCTCCCGCCGAGCCTCGATCCTCTCAAGAATAGAGTAAATCGACGACCGATGGGAAGCCACATCCGGAGCCTCGAAGTCGTGTGTGATGGGCCTCCGACCTCGCAAGTCGTGGAGCGGGAACCTCCTCATGCCTCGGAGCATCATCATGACCCCGATCATCACCCTCACTATGCTCATCATCGTTACCACCGTCATCATCATCAGTACTATCATCCTCTCGAGTCGTCATCTCCCGATGCATCATCGATATCATCCTCATCCTCCGATCCGACCGCATCCCGGAGCCCCATCTTCCCGATCAACCATGCACAAATGGGCTCACCTAAATCTCGACCCCGAATCATAGGTGTATGCTCCAAGTCCACACCAAAGTACTCAAAGATACGAGTCAAGAGTCGACCGAAAGCCAAGTTCCTATCCCCGAGAAAACTCGATCCGATCAATCATGACATTTTGCATGATGTATGCTAAATCGATTTGTACTCCAAGATACATACTATAAATGATCGGTGCCTCCATCGCCGACACTTTGCTATGATGCCCCGCCTTCGGAAGGATGTTTCGCCCGACGATGCGAGCGATAACTCTAGCTGAAGGATGCATCGCGGTACCACACCGGGGCACATAACAGTCAATGTCATCCCATTGAGTCATGCACACCTCGTATACCTCATAAGGAAGAAGCACCTCTGTGATATCTGTACCAGCAGGAATCCACCAACGGGAATCTCGTACAATCGGTACATCTAAGATGCGAGCCAGTGTCCTTGTGGTGAAACTGATCTCTCTACCTCCGACCATGGAATCTATGACAATCCTAGAACCATCCCTCGGATCATCCTCTATACGGTAAGTCAGATTACTATAGAAGTATCTGATAAGAGATGGGTAGACTGGCTGTGCCGTAGTGTATAAGTGAAGCCAATCCATAGCCTCTAATCTCTCTCGGATGCGAAATACCTCTAAATCATCCACATCCACCAATCGTCCGTGCTCGATCGGTATATCATGGAAATAATGCTCGTATAGAAACTCCGCCATAGGAGTAGTGAAATGCTCCTCGTCTATGACCTCAGCCCGGGGAACAAGTCCTCTACCCCTGTCCACTCGTCTCCCTCTTCTAGGCATGGTGTATCTGTTGAAACAAGGAAAGAAACTCATTTGGATTAGTCTTAGTGTATGATTGTTAGATGAAGGGCATTTTCGTAAATTTTCAGAAAATTCGATTTTTGGTGAAATTTTGGTTTGATCATTCTAACATATGCATAAGACCTACACAAGCATGCTAGAATACTTTATTTGGTGAAAATCCATCTTTTTGGCATATTCAAAGTGAAAATTCAGCAAGTAAGAGAGAGAAAAATCCCTCTTTTGGCTTGCATTTGTGATTTTTGAAAAATTGGAATTTGACCGAATGGAGAATGGGAACACTTTACCCCTAGTAGATCAGTGTTGTAGAAATTTGTTTCATGTCAAAATTCCTTTTGGGTTGAAAATGAGACAAGTGCTTGTAAAGTTGAGTTTTTGTGAAATGAATAGTGTTTTGGTAACCAAAATGGATGCAATCTTGTGTTTGGAACTTAATCTTATTTGAAAAGTTATGAAAACATGTTTCTAATCATGTATATGTATGATTCTAACCATTGGCTGCAAGTATTACTCAGTTTTATTGAAGAACACAACAATGGTGAACGAAGTTTATAAGAAAAGAGAAAAAAGAAAGAGAACTTACTTGTGTAGATGATCAAGTGAGATTATCAAGAATGATTGAAGCCTTGAATCAAGTCCTAGCACTCTTGAAAACCCTAGAAAATCGCTTTCTCCAGAGCTAAACCCGAAATGGTTGAGTGAGAAATGAAAATGAAATGAGAAGTGGGCCCTTTAAATCTGATTTTTTCGCAGAATTTATTTTGGTCGATCATTTTGGTCAATACCATCGACCAAAAGCATCGACCAAAATCCTTCATTTTTCTCGCATTGGGTTATTTTGGGAGTTTTTGATTCTTGGACTCATTTCCTTTGGATTTTGATCAATGCTGATTTATTTTATTGTTATATTGATAATTCTAACCATGATTTGGTTATCCTATTCGTTGGCCAAGTTGTCTTTGTCAAATTTGAAATTTTGGTATCCTTATCTTTGATCCTTGCAAAATGGTCTTACTTAGAAATCGTTTCGTCGGATCCGGAAGCAACGGAAAGGAAGAAACCCCCGCTGGGGGCTCCGATCAGCAGACACAGACGATAGCCACACCACGAATGGCATTCCCGGTGCCCCCGATATCGGAAGCTTTAGAGATATCGCCAGCGTCATGACCAACATGATGCAACAGCAGGCTGCCCAATTTAATCAAATGATGACTGGTTTTGCTACCCTTCACAATGAGAACCGTGCCGGAATTGGAACTTCGGAGCCGCAGCCCCTCTTATGGAAAGATTCACCGGGACACCCCACACCCGCTTGATGGAAAGCTTCCTAAAGTTGCAAGTACCTTCCTTTACTGGTGTAACAAAGGACACCCTCTTTCCGAACAAGTGGCTTCGTGAGTTGGAGAAGGCCTTCAGACATTTGCAATGTTCTAATGCTCAGAAAGTGTTGTTTGCCGAGCAGAAGCTTCAGCAAGAAGCTGATGCATGGTGGGCTTCCACTAGGCCTATCCTTGAGACCTTGAATGGTGGTGTCGTTACCCGGGAGAAGTTTAAGGAAGCTTTTTGCAAGAACTACTTTCCTGAAGCTGTAAAGGACGCAAAGGAGGCCGAGTTCATGGCCTTAGTACAAGGTACTTTGTCCGTGATTGAGTATCGCAGAAATTTGAAGAACTTTTCTTCTTCGCCCCCGAGTCTATTAAGTCTGAAGAAGCCAAGGCGAAAAAGTTTTTCAAGGGTTTGTGACCTTCTATTAAGGCATACCTCACTGTCTTGCCTCTTGAAGGATATGCTCAGGTGGTTCAAAACTCGAAGAAGCATGAAGAGAATGAAAAGGAAAATGCTCGAGTTCAGAAACCCTGGCAGCCTAGATCTTCTGGATTTGTGAACCACACTGATCGGCGTTTTGCTAGACCTACTCCTTATCCCGCACCCGCCTTTCAGCCGAGACATGTTGGTCGAATCCTAATTCCCTTCCCCGTGAGCTATTATGGTCAGTCCAAAGTGGAGCCAGGACCTCGGGGAGCTACTTATCCTCCTAGGCCTGGGATGGTGAATCCTAGACCAGCTTATCAAAGACCTCCCCTTGCTGCAGCCCCTATTGGACCGAAAGATACTACTTGCTTCCTCAGCAAGCAAGCAGGCCATTATGCTCGTTCTTGCCCCAACAAGTCCGTGCAATCTCAAGCTCCCGTAGTGAAGAGTACTCCCGCCGCTACTTCGCCCCTCCCTCTCGGCAGAGTGTTTAGTATATCCGGTATCGAGCAAGACCCCCGCCACGATGTTGTAACATGTGTACTGTTAGTAGCTTCTCTTCCCGCATTTGTATTATTTGATACGGGTGCATCACATTCATTCATATCATCTACTTTTGCCTTGAGGACTAACTTGACACCTCGATGTTTATCTAGTCATTTGTCTATTTGTACCCCCGTTGGATCTCGTTGTTAAACTAGATAAAGTGTTAGAAGATTGTTCTATTTTGATTTGTGGAAGAAATCAAGGCAAACCTTGTATTATTTGACATGAGAGATTTTGATGTAATCTTGGGAATCGATCGGTTGACCTTCTACAATGCCGTGATCTTATGTTCCTCAAAGAAGATTCAGTTCCGTGTAGAAGAGAATTCAGTTTTCGAATTTCAAGGAGAGAAGGGAAGATTTAGCAAAAAGACCTTGTCCACTCTAATGCAAGTCCATACCTTTTTGGGAAATGCTTTGTCTGGAAGTAAGGTCAGAGAGAAGAAGAGACTTGAAGAAGTCAGAGTTGTTAGTGAATTCCCTGATGTTTTTCCGGATGACTTGTCGTGTTTGCCTCCCGATAGGGAAGTTGAGTTTTCTATAGACTTAATTCCCGGAGCGGCTCCCGTATCCAAGGCCCCTTACGGAATGGCACCTACCGAACTCGAAGAGTTGCAAACTCAATTAAATGAACTCTTAGAGAGAGGTTTCGTGCAGCCAAGTGTGTCGCCTTGGGGAGCTCCGGTCTTGTTTGTAAAGAAGAAAGATGGTAGTATGCGTCTGTGCATTGACTACCGGGAATTGAACAAGCTGACAATCAAGAACAGATATCCTCTGCCTCGGATTGATGACCTTTTTGATCAGTTGAAAGGTGCTGCTGTCTTTTCAAAGATTGATTTGAGATCGGGATATCACTAGCTGAAGGTGAAGTCAAGTGACATCCTTAAGACAACGTTCAGAACAAGGTACGGACATTATGAATTTAAAGTGATGCCTTTCGGCTTGACTAATGCCCTCGCCGTGTTCATGGATCTCATGAACCGAGTATTTCACGATGTACTCGATAAATTTGTAATCGTCTTCATTGATGACATCTTGATTTACTCAAAGAATGAGGAAGAGCATGCGGAGCACCTGAATCGCACGTTGCAAAGGTTGAGAGAAAAGAAACTCTATGCTAAATTTAGCAAGTGTGACTTCTGGCTCTCAAGTGTAGTGTTTCTTGGCCATGTTGTTTCAGCCGAGGGTATTCGTGTTGACCCAAAGAAAGTCCAAACTGTTACTGATTGGGAAAGACTGAAGACTGTGACCGAGATAAGAAGTTTTCTTGGATTAGCAGGATACTACCGGAGATTCATTGAAAACTTTTCTAGGTTGGCTGCCCCTATGACTAAGCTAACTAGAAAAGAGGAGAAGTTTGTCTGGACCAATTCTTGTGAGAAGAACTTCGAAGAATTGAAAGTTAGATTGACAAGCGCGCCGGTTCTGACTATACCTGATAGTTCCGGTGGATTGACGGTCTACACTGATACTTCTAAAATCGGTTTGGGCTGCGTGTTGATGCAACATGGAAAGGTAGTGGCTTATGCCTCTCGACAACTAAAGGATTATGAGCGAAACTACCCCCCTCATGACTTAGAGCTTGCAGCTGTTGTATTCGCTTTGAAAATTTGGAGACATTATCTATACGGTGAGAAGATCGCCATCTTCACGGATCATAAAAGTTTGAAATACTTCTTTACCCAAAAGGAGTTGAATATGAGACAGAGAAGATGGTTGGAGTTGGTCTCTGACTATGATTGTGACATCCAGTACCACCCGGGTAAAGCGAATGTAGTAGCAGATGCTCTTAGTAGAAAGAGTCAAAGAAAAGAGTTGGATTTAAATGCTTTGAGTCGGCCTTTGTTGTCCTCAATGGAACGATTTGGTTTGGAAGTGATCCCTAAGGGTTCGAATTGTATTCTCTATGCCATGACTGCAAGATCCTCCCTTAGAGATAGAATTGTTGCCTTGCAAAGTCTTGATCAGGAGTTGAAAGAGAAGATTGATAAGATTGCCTCGAATTCAGAAATGGACCCTGCTTTTAGTACATCTACGGATGGTACATTATTGTTCAGAGGTAGACTCTGTGTGCCCGCTGTCGATGAAATCAAGAAAGAAATATTGAAAGAAGCACACCAGTCCATCTTTACAGTACACCCTAGCAGTACCAAAATGTACAAGGACTTAAGGGAACATTTTTTGTGGAATGGTTTGAAAGCAGATGTTGAAGACTTTGTTGCCAGGTGTGGAACTTGCCAACGTGTGAAAGCTGTTCGCCAACCCCCATCTGGATTACTTCAGCCCCTTCCTATTCCTAGTTGGAAGTGGGAAGATATCTCAATGGACTTTGTGACTAGCTTGCCGCGGACGAGTAAGGGAAATGACACTGTGTGGGTGATTGTTGATAGGTTGACTAAATCAGCCCATTTCATTCCTATGAAGATCACCTACTCTTTGGATAAGCTAGCTAGACTTTATGTGGACAATGTAGTTCGTCTACATGGAGTACCAGTGAGTATCGTTTCGGACCGTGATCCTAGGTTCACCTCAAGGTTTTGGAATGGATTGCAGAAAGCCTTGGGAACCCAATTGAATCTGAGTAGAGCTCATCACCCACAGTCTGATGGACAATCTGAGCGGACAATTCACATTCTTGAAGACATGCTTAGGTCCTGTGTGGTTGACATGGGTGGAAATTGGGATGAACACCTAGCCTTAGTCGAGTTTGCCTATAACAACAGTTATCAAGCAACAATAGGCATGGCTCCGTTTAAGGCTTTTTATGGTAACACTTGTAGAACACCCTTGTATTGGACTCGAGACCGGTGAAAGAAAAGTCTTAGGTCCAGAGATGATTGAAGCTACCAGTGATATGGTTGACATGATTCGGGAAAGGATTAAGTCTGCTCAATCTAGACAGAAGTCGTATGCCGACAAGAGAAGAACCGACTTAGAATTTCCAATTGGAGAGAAAGTCTTCCTTAAAGTATCACCTATGAAAGGGGTGACAAGATTCAATGTGAAAGGAAAGCTTAGTCCCCGCTTCATTGGACCTTTTGAGATTCTGGAAAGGGTTGGACCAGTAGCATACCACTTGGCCTTGCCTCCGTCACTTGCTGGAGTTCACAATGTGTTCCATGTTTCAATGCTTCGGAAATACCTAGAAAACCCGGAGAACATACTACAGCAAGCACCCGAAGGACTTAGTGCCGATCTTTCTTATGATGAAGGACCAGCCGAGATCCTAGATAGAAAGGACAAGCAGTTGCGGAATTGCACCATCCCTCTGGTGAAGATCCGATGGAAAAACCATACCCCTGAAGAAGCTTCATGGGAGAAAGAAGAAGACATGAAGGAGAAGATTCCTCATCTTTTTGGAAGCACAGGTACGCTTTCAATTTCGAGGACGAAATTCTTTTAAGGGGGGGAGAATGTAACATGCCTAGGATTCTAACCAATCTGTCGCATCCACCCAGCCGGTACCCCATTTGGAATACCCGGGATGTGATCCACAGTCCAAGGATCAATGATCTGAGGTCCATGCCTCCCACATACACGGTAACACAATCATGAACAGTAATAATCAATGGTAAAAACAGTTAATACTAAATATCATGAATAAGATAAGACTAAATAAATCAGAGTGCGGAAGGCAATAACATTAAAGCATAATCATAAGGGTGAGAGAAGGTATGACAACCACTCTCTCAGAACAGCGGAAAAGAAGTGTGATAACGTCAAATACATGTCTAAGTGTCAAAAGGTAAACTCAAAGATAAGTTAGTTACAAGACCAATGGTTCCACAAATACACCAGGGGAATGGGGCACTATGCTAGGGTTTCTTCTATACTAATAGTAGTCTCCTCAACAGTACGGATGAAGTAAACCCAGCGCTGCCGCTCCCGCACAACTGCGGGGCTAACCCTGGTGCGAATAATAATCCTCCTCGGCTCCAATATACGAATCCTCACCGACGCCCCTACCCGGAGGGTAGTATGTGGAATCATAGTCCGCCTCATAGGAGGTGCCATCGTAATCTTCGGTACCTGGAATGTAATCTAAAACATTTGCACAAAAGGAATGAGTTCGAAGAACTCAGCAAGGAAGTTATTCCATAATTAGAAATCATACACATTCAGAACATATAATAATGCAATGTGATATGGAACATATGATGCAGATATGAGCCTAACTCTATGAATGTTGGTCTCTAAGGTAGACATGCTTTAAGTCATAGCACCGTACTTCTCTGGGTCGTCAGTCACTCTCCCATTTCCATATCTTGGGAATGCCTGGGGAAGATCGGTAAAGTCATCAAAACCATGGTAAGGGGAATCGGTCACCGCTCTCTCACATCACCATTTGGTCAAGTACTGGCGCATGTCACAGTAAAGCCTAGCCCAATGCAAGTCATCTACTCAGTCGGTCAAGTCAGATTCAGATACGTCCATTCCTCGCCCCCGGCGATCCTTTCCGGTATCCTTCACACTAGAGTCAGCGAAATCCCGGATTTCGGACTCATCAACCCTATTGGTCATCCACATATAGTAAACGGGAAGCTCTCACGTCCTCTCACGGATTGGTTACCGGTCTTGAGCGCCCGTGAGCCCAAGTCTATCCATATGCAACCCTACCAATAAATGGCCCCTTTCAGGTATTCGTAGCATGGTTTATGTCCCCTACCGGATTGGCTACCGGCCTAGAGCGCCCATCCAACCATACACTACCACGGGTTGTTCGGTCTCAATGCCCTTCCAATTCGGGTCTGACACGACAAGGATGAACCTAGCCACACCACTAGACACTCCTATGTATGTCATCCAATAACTCGGGAGAGTGTCGATAGGCACCATCGAAGAATATCCCATACTATTCCCTCCGATGCCCAAGGACAGAAGTGTCAGTAGGACACCCTCCAATCCCAAGTCATACGTAAGCAATCACACATCATATCTCATCATTTCTCATGCATCCAATGCATATTCATAATAGTACTCAAA
Organism: Hakea prostrata; assembly: GCF_041222555.1. NCBI lineage: Eukaryota > Viridiplantae > Streptophyta > Magnoliopsida > Proteales > Proteaceae > Hakea > Hakea prostrata. The sequence goes on along the minus strand of NC_142602.1, from coordinate 34,027,000 downwards.
TCATGATATTGAAACGAATCATTATAACATAAGCAAATCAAAATGATAAAGTAACACAACAATTGTATAAAGATTTAAATATTACTGTTCCAACACATATGTATCAGTATCATAATGATTGAAAGAATTTAGGGGCTTCATTCTTTGATTAAAGCATAGTTCAATATTTGATGACTTATATGTTTATGGATATAACCATTCTTACCTTGGATGAGTTGATGATGAATTGAGAATACCAAGAATAGTCCAATAAAAGTGTTAAGGCCCTAAACAAACATCAATAATAAGTTAGAAAAGAAGTCGGGAAGATCGGATGTCATTCGAGTCGAAACTGACCAAGGTTGCTGTCAGCAACAACTTTGGTCGATGGTTTTGGTCGATGGTATCGACCAAAATGATCGACCAAAATAGTCCTCGGGCAGAATAGTGGATTTTGGGGATTTTTGGTCTTAAATGAGTCTTACGGTGTTCGGATCAATCTGGAACTTGGAGGCATACTTAACAACAGTAGTAGGACACTATAAATCAAGGAATTAACCCAATCCAATGGTCTAATTAAAAAGCCCCAATTTGAGCTATCAAGTTCAAGTGATAAACATCATGGCATGAGTTGGAATTGATTGCATTGATGAGGAATAGCATGCAATAGCTAGAGGAACTAATAGAAATTCGATTGGAATCATATGGCAATGTTAAACATGAACATAATACACTTTATAGCTCAGTTTGATATCAAATGGTATGATGTTAATAGGTAAAGCATGGAATACATATGCTAGGCATGAGATATAAGCATTAGCATCAATGAATGGCTAAGGGAATCATGGATTGAGCATGAGTAGGCACTTGGAGTGGTGGTTGCAAGGTTGCAGCACCATTCCAAATGTCCCATCAGTAAGATGACAATAGAAAGGAGTAGAAAATGGTAGGGTAGAGAGTGGAATGAAGAGTCTTACCTTAGTGTAGAAGATGAAGGCAAGAATCAATGATAAACTAAGTGTCTTTGATGAGATACCCTTCACACTAACCAAGGAGCTGCTTTGGGAAGCTCTCCCCACGTTCCCAGGTGAGAAAAATGATTGCAAAAGGCTCAAGGCTCGAGGTCATATTAAATAGAAAAGGAATATTCCATGGAATCATTAACTTGGCAGACTGGGACATTTTGGTCGATGCTTTTGGTCGATGGTATCGACCAAGATGATTTCAGCAGAAAACTCAGGTTTAGAACAGCAACTTCAAGTAGGGATTTGAAAGGCTATACAAGGTCAAATTGAGTGAGGTTTTCTTCCACAATTCAATCAAGAAGTCTAGTTTCGGGGAATACCTTCGGATTGTGCACAGGAGGTCATTTGGTACATCAACCATATTAATCTTCTCCGATGCGCAGACTTTCCTTAAACACTGACAATGCATTTAAGCAAGGGGTATCATTGTCAATGTCCATGGGCTCGGTCTCCAAATCATGATCATCAATCAGGATGGTCCATAGATCTCTTCTTCCACCGCTTCGGGTCCTCGGACCTGAATACAACAGTGGATCCGGGTCAGGGTCAAGGTTAGAATAGGGCTGGATATTACAAAGAGAGCGGTGACTTAAACCCCAGCCATGGATTGTCCCGAGGGTTGCAGGACCCATTACCTACTGGAGCCGAGTGACTGGACTTACCCAAGAAAGTATGGTGCTATGACTTAAAGCATGTCTGCCATAGAGATTAGCATACATAGAGTTAGATTCATACATACATTGTCTGTTTCATATCATCTTGCATCATCTTGTGTTTTGGATCATGTTATTTATGTATTATGGAATAATTTGCCTTGCTGAGTTCTTTTGAACTCACTCCTTTTGGTGCAAATGTTTTGTTAGACTATCCTGCAAGAATCGAGGAAATTGATGGCCAATTCTATGAAGCGTCCTTTGATAAAACACACTACCATCAAGGTGCTGGCGATCACGAAAACTACCGTGAAGATCCCTCATTGGATTATGCTGTCTTCCAGGACTAGATCTTCTCTGGAGCGGATTCAGCCATGTCTCATGTCTTTTGTTTATGGCTATGAGGATATTTTGTATAAGACTGAAGAAACATTAGTTTAAATGTGTACCCCCCCCCCCTTTATTTCTCTCTTTTGAGAATTGGATTGGTATCATTTACTTCTGCACTTTGATTATATTGTCTTTCTTAATCTTGTCTTGATCTCACTGTTTAATTGTTGTTACATGGATTATATTTTGTTCTTGATTATGTTATTGTGTATGTGGGAGGCATGGTTCCTCGATACTTGATCTTTGGGGTTGTGGATCACATACCCGGGTATGCCTAGTAGGGTATCGGGCTGGGTGGATGTGACATAGTGGTATCAGAGCCCAAGTTCAAGGAAATCTCGACCACAAAAAACGATAACGGAACATTCCTGATTCATAGATCCAAAAGTGACTCAAGTATTCTTAGAAATGAATAATAGATAACTCGGACAAGAAACTTAATTTATGAAGCATAAGTTATTTGTTGGATAAGACACCATAATTATGATTTAACAAACATCACTTAACGCAATAAAAGAAAAGTGCATAATACACAATAATAAAGTGAAACAAAGTGAACTTTATTAAGTTAAGAAAGTTTTACAACGTGTTACATCTGAAAAGCATAAAATAAAATCCTAGTACAATCTATCTATCTAGGAGACTGTCTCTGATCTATGAGTGTCCTAACATCATCTGAAATCTGAGTGAGCTGAGATTGCATCTGCTCCTGTCTCGACTCCATCTGTACCTGTCTCAACTCCATCCTCTCATGCATACCGAACATCTGCTCCTGCCTAACCTCCATCCTCTCCAGCATGGAAGTCATGGAAAGCATCTGAGCATAAAAATCTAGTGTCTCAGGAGCTACATGTGATGGACCTTCGACCTCGAAGTGTGGTGCGGGAATCCCATGATTATCTGGACCAGCCTCGCGTATCTCCGTGTCATTTCCAGCCCGATCATCCGTATCCGGACCAACCTGCCCCTCATCCACTAGGACATCCTCATCCTCATACTCTCACTCCGACTCATCCTCTGGACCTGGTGATCTCTCAGCACGATCTAGCTGCATCAGTCCAATGGTCCTCGTGCCAATAGGATACCCCATGTCTTTAGTTGTCATCTCCTCGTCATCCAGTCTCACCCCAAAGTGCCTAAAGATGAGCGTCAGTAGTCGCCCAAATAAAAGATTCCTAGTACTCGGATGCTCGACGATCTTGATCATGGCATTATGTATAATGTAGGCCAAATCTATCGCGAATCCCATGTAGATCCGATAAATGACTAAGCCATCCATCATTGACACCTTATGATGATGTCATGCCTTCGGTATAATGTTCCTACCCACGATCCGGCTGATGACCCTAGCCGAAGGAGTCATCTCACCACCGATCCATGGACGATAACAGCAATCATCATTTCAAAGTGTAGCAGAAATCTCTCGAAGGTCATAGGGAAGTAGATGTCTGCCTAGCTCCTCACACGCGGGTATCCATAAACATGCATGCGGGTAGTGAGGTACCTCGAAGATCTCCACAAGTGTGCATGTAGAAAAATGAATCCGTGTCTCTTTAATTTGACTCTCTACTACCAACTGAAGATGAAAAGGGGATATCTAGGCAACTAACTGTTCCAGGGGACTCCACAACAAAATGGGGTTCTTTGAGAGGAGGAATAGAACCTTGCTAGACATGGTGAGATCCATGATGGCGCAGGCAAACCTACCCATCTCTTATTGGGGAGATGCTTTGTTGATTGTGGCCTATATCCTCAAGCGAGTTCCAACCAAATTGGTTCCTTCCACACCATAGTTGTGGACCGGAAGGAAGCAGATTTAAGTTACTTGTGTGCATGGGGATGTGCAGCATATATTCACTCTACATCTCACCAATATGGGAAGTTTGGACAGAGGAAGAGAGTGTATATTTGTAAGATATTTTGAACTCAAGGGACATGTCTTCATTGGTCTAGATGAGAGTGAGAGGAGAACGGAACTTGAGTCTAGGGATGCAACATTCTTGGAGAATTATTTTCCATCTCTTTCAATAGTTAACAAAGAATCATCAGAATTCTTTGAGATACAAGATAGTGATCTTGTTACTCCAAGGATTCAGACTCTGGATAATGAACCTGGGGTTCATCCAGAAGATCCTAGTGGGAGTGGGAGTGCAGATGTGATAGCTACTTCAGAGGGTGAGCAATCTAACATGCACTGTAGTGGGTGTAGGCTAGTTCCTCGTTGATGTTTTGACATAGAGGATGAAGCCTACATGGTAACTCCTAAAGAGATAGACTTTGAGATAGCTCCAGCCGATGAGCATGAACCAAAGAGCGTGCAGGAAGCTCTTGCGGGGACAAGCTCAAAGGAATGGTTGAAAGCGATAGAGGAAGAGTTGGAATCAATGAAAGTTAATCATGTCTAGGACTTGGTTGACTTACCGCCGGGCCGAAAGGCAATTAGGAACAAGTGGGTTCTTAAGATCAAGAGAAAGGCGGATGGATCTAATGAGAGATTCAAGGCTCGTTTGGTGGCTAAGGGCTACACCCATTGAGAGAGTGTTGATTATGAGGAAATTTTTTCCCTTGTGGTTAGGTTTGCCTCCATCCGCCTAATACTAGCCATTGTTGCTCAGTTGGACTTGGAGCTTTATTAGATGGATGTAAAAACTGATTTTCTCAATGGAGAACTTGAGGAAGATATCTATATGTGTAAAATCCAGCTTTTACCTAACCTTGACCCGACCCGGTCATTGTTATGTTTGTAGGTCCAAAGACCCGAAGTGGTGGTAGGAGGGACTTATGGGCCCTACTGGTTGATGACGTAATGTCGGGATTCCAGTTTATGGACATTGATGATGTTTGCTCCTTCCTTGAGCACATTACCAGTGCTAAGTTAGAATCTGCGCACTGATGAAGAGCGAGACAGTTGAAATAGCAAATGGACTCCTGTGCATAATCCGAAGGTACTCCCTGAAACTAGACCTCTTGAGTGAACTGTAGGAGAAAACCCCATGCAATTTGACCTTGTATAGCCCTCCAAGTCCGCACCTAAAGTTGCTGAACTATCCTGTAAAATTTCTGCAGAGATTGTTTTGGTCGATACTATTGGTCGATACCATCGACCAAAGGTATCGACCAACAAGTCTCTTTGAGCCCAGATTTAAAGATTCTTGGAATATTCTTTTCTATTTATTTATTCCTCGAGACTGGAGCCCTATTCTCGCGTTTTTAACATCTGGGAACGTGAGAGAGCCTCCCAAGAACTCCTCCTTGGTAGTGGTGAAGCATCTTCTTCATCAATCATTGCCAACCACTCATTCCTACTTTCTTGTTCCACTTTAAAGGTATGACTCTCTCTCCTAATCACTTTCTCACTCATCTTTTCTCTATTTTACTGTTGGGACCATGGCCAAGGTGCTGCAACCTTGCATACACCTTGCCATGAACCTTCTAAACCCCATACAATGATGTTTTCACCGACATGACTATGATTGATTCACCTCATGATCATTGACTACACATTTCCATGATTTATTGCTTAACAACTTGCTTTATTTACCAAAACTGAGATGAAGCTCATGATTAACCTAATCTATACCTTGCATATGTGCTCCATGCTACTTCTAAACAGTTCCCTACCTAATCCCCCATGTTTTTCCCTAATTTGCATTGAGATATAGCCAATGCCATGATCTACAACTCTTAACCTTAATATGTCAATTTGGGGATTTCCAAATGGACCATTGGATTATGAAAGTTTCTTGATAATTAATGTCCCCATGTTGTGCTTAGACTATCCTCCAAGTTTCATGTCAATCCGAGACCGGAAGACCAAATCCGGGCAAGAATTGAAAAGCCAGCTTGCTGTCCCGGATTGATTTGGTCGATACTATTGGTCGATACTATCGACCAAATGTATCGACCAATAGAGTTCTTTGTCAGCAACTTTTGCCCGATTCTGATTCGTTTGATCTCCGATTGTTCCGATTTCTTCTCTAACCTTTCATATATGCTTGTTTAGGACTTTAAGACTATTTGGGCCACTGCTTGTGATCTTGGACCATTCTCTTCTCCGATTCAAGGTAAGGATAGTTATCGATGTAATTACCTAGGATATGGAAATCTTGACTTGGTATTCCTAACCTAGTAAATATAGTTTCTATTTCATATTCTTATCGTGTTAGACTTGCTACATATGTCTTTTAACAATAGCTTTGTGTTTACATTATATTACTTTAATGTTTTATCATGTTTATCAATTTCAATATATGATGACTTATGTCAATGTCATGAATTGAATGTTTATTATGACGTTGTATCTTGTGAACTGATATGATGAACTTGGGCATGTGATTGCTTAAGTATAACTTGGGATTGAGGGGTACCCTACTGGCGCTTCTGTCCTTGGACATCGGAGGGAATAGTATGGGATGTTCTCCGAAGGTGTCCATTGACGCTTTCCCGGGTTATTGAATGACATGCATAGGATTTGTCTAGATGTATGGCTAGGATGTCCCTATCATATCAGACCCGATTCGGAAGGGCATTGAGACCGAACAACCCGTGGTAGTAGTGTGGATTTGTGGGCGCTCAAGACCGGTATCCACTCCGTGAGAGGACATAAATTGCATTACGGTTACCCGAAAGGGGCCATTTATTGGTAGGGTTACAAATGGCTAGACTTGGGCTCACGGGCACTCAAGACCGGTGAAATGATCCGTGAGAGGGACGTGAGAGCTTCCCGTTTACCATTTGTGGATGACCAATAGGGTTGATGAGTCCGGTGAGTAATATCCGTGACTCTAGTGTGAAGGATACCGGAAAGGATCCCGAGAGGTGAGGGAGGAATGGAAGTATCTGGAACTGGCATGATATGATTAAGTAGATGACTTGCATTGGGCTAGGCTATACCGTGACATGCGCCAATACTTAGACCAAACGGTGATGTGAGAGAGCGGTGACCGAAACCCCAACCATGGATTTGTCCGAGAGGGATGCGGGACCAGTTTCCCCGGTGATGAGTGACTGAGACTACCTAAAGAAGTATGGTGCTATGACTTAAAGCATGTCTACCATAGATGACCAGCATACTTAGAATAAAGTCATATTGCATTATATGCCTCATATCATCTGCATCATTTTATGATTATCTTGTGGTTTATGTGTGGTGGGATAACTTCCTTGCTGAGTTCTTTTGAACTCATTCCTTTTCTGTTGCAATATTTTGTTAGGCTATTCTATAGGTGATTACTCTGATGGCACCCTCCCTGAGGCGGACCCAGATACCTCATACTACCATCCGGAGGCTGGCTACGTTGAAGACTTCGGTGACCATACCGAAGAAGATTACCAGGCGTACCAGGGTTAGCCCCGGAGTTGTATGGGAGCAGTCATGTTGGGTCTCCATGGTCCTCAACTTTGAAGAAGATATATTTATTATAGAGGAGACTTATGAGTAGTTACCCCTTCTTTTGTGACAGTATACTTAGAAGAATTGTAATAACTTTAACTTACCTTTATAACTTGAGACTTGTACTTAATTAAATTTTGACCTCACTTCCGTTTGGTGAAGGAGTGGATTCCCCCTAACGCCTTCTTAATTTATCCGATTTGATATTTATTTCCGCACTCTGATTATGTCTGACACCTTATTTCTGAATTCCATGATCATTCATTGTTAGTTTATGATTATTATCTGTTCATGATTGTATTATCGTCGATGTGGATTATGTGGTCCCTGAACTATGGATCTTGGGGCTGTGGATCACATCCGGGTATGCCGGATAGGGTACCGGCTGGGTGGATGTGACAATATGGATCTACCTCAAGGCTTTGAAGATAATGGACCTGAGCGCAAAGTGTGCAAGCTTAAGAAGTCCATATATGGCTTAAAGCAAGCATCTAGATAGTGGAATGTGCGTTTCCACCAAGCTATGATGGAAAATGGGGGTTTCCATGCTTGAGGAAGACCACTGTGTTTACTCCAAGAGATCTTATGGTAATTATGTCATTCTGACACTATGCGTAGATGACATACTCATGGCTAGCAATAGTAAGGAGCTATTGGAAACCATTAAGAAATGGTTGTCCTCTGAATTTGATATGAAGGACATGGGTGAAGCAAGCTATGTGCTTGGTGTCAAGATTGTCAGAAATAGGCAAAAGTGATTATTGAGTTTATCTCAAGAGACCTATATTGATAATGTCTTGACTAGATACCAAATGCATAACTACAAACCAATTGAGACTCCAATGGAGAAGGGTTTGCATTTGAGCATTGATATGGGTCATAAGTGTCACATCCACCTAACCGGTACCCTATTTGGAATACCCGAGTGTGTGATCCATAGCCCTGAAGATCAAGTTTAGGAACGATCATATCCATTTAGCACAATAACATAATCAAAAGCAAGAACAAATCATTATATTCAAGTATCTTACTAATAAAAATCAAGAAAGGATCTCAAAAGGATCACAAAAGAATATCAGAGTGCAAAATAACAAGATACCAAATCAAAAGAAAACTGTAGAGTATAGCAGAAATATACCCCACAACATATGCAGAAGGTAGATCGAAATCTAAGCAAAGCTCTAAGCTAATACAAGTAAAACAAAAGTCTAGAAGAAACAAGAGGATCTAATCCACATCTTCCATCGGCTCTTCTTCTTCTTCAGTCTTCATCTTCTTCACCTTTGGGTTGTGCTCTTGAAGCTTCAAATCAGCATCTAGCTCATGATCCCATCGGCTAACAAGACGATGTCAGCTGCCGTCAATAGGAGCCATTAATGCAGTCCAAACTTGGGGGTTGGCTTCCCCGTTGTTCATGACTTTGTCCAAGGACTTCCGGAGTTTACCATGTATGGAAGGGTCCAACATGTGGTGGCATGAGTTCTCTTCCGATCCTGCAATGTAATCTAAAAACAAGTCCCCTGAAGGGTAAGATGAAAAGAACTTAGCAAGTAATCCAAACACAATAAGCATCTTCACATGCACTCACAAACAAATGTATATGCAATGATATGAAACAATAAATGAAAATATGCTTCTAACTCTATGTATGTATGCTGGTCTCTATTGGCAAACATGCTTAAGTCATAGCACCATACTTCTTTGGGTAGTCATTCACTCTCCCTCAACCGTTTAAGATATCTTGGGCTCTGCCTGTGGTAGTTGGTTAAGGCATCCCTGGGGACATTCCATGGATGGGGTTTAGGTCACCACTCTCTCACATCACCATTAGTCTAAGTATTGGCACATGTCAAGGTAAAGCCTAGCCAAATGCAAGTCTTCTACTTAGTTATATTAACTTAGGTCCAGATACGTCCATTCCTCGTCGCAGGCGATCCTTTCCGGTATCCTTCTCACTAGAGTCAACATAGTCCCAGACTACGGACTCATCAACCCTATTGGTCATCCACAAATAATAGACAGGAAGCTCTCATGTCCTCTCACAGGTTGGTTACCAATCTTGAGTGCCCATAAGCCCAAGTTTACTATTTGACACCTTACCAATAAATGGCCTCCACAATGTGATTCATGTCCTCTCACGGGTTGGTTACTGGTCTTGAGCGCCCACAAATCCCCATTGCTGCCACAGGTCGTTTGGTCTCAATACCCTTCTGAATCGATTCTGATATAACAGAGTATTCCTAACCAAACACTGCTAGACCAATCCTAGGTATGTTAACCAGTAGTTAGGGAAAGAGTCAAGGGGCACCATAGGAGAGCATCCCATACCACCTCCACTAGTGTCCAAAGACAGAAATGCCAAAAGGGCATTCCCCATTCTACAACTACAACCTAGGCATTCTGTCACATCCCTCGAAATCCACCCAAGGTGTGAAATCCAGCCCAAACCTAGCAAGGACACCCTATTTGTTTTGGGTGAAGAAAGACTTGTTTGATGTTTGACCCTAAAGTTGGACCTTGATTTCAGTGTTATTACCTTGAAAGCCTTAGGAAGTCATGTCCGATCTTTCCCTTAGTGTAGATCCATGTCCCAAAATGATGGAAGTTGTCCTTGTGGACCTCTTTATGGAAGACATGATGTTTGACCCAAAACCCATGGATATGGTTGATAGTGCTCCATACTTGGATGCATTGTCAGTGATTGTTTTGAATCTGCAGCCTGAAGAAGATGAGCTTATTTGGTGGACCTAATGAACTCCCGTGCTCAATCTGAAGGTACTTCTGGAAACTGGACTTCTTGATTGACTTGTAGGAAAAAACCCCCATTCAATTTGACCCCGTAAAGCCCTCCAAATCCCTGTCCAAAGTTGTTGTTCTTGTCTGGTCGACTGCCTGGTCGACTGGCCAGTCAACTTGCCACATCCACCCAGCTGGTACCCTATCTGGCATACCTGAGTGTGTGATACATAATCCACAAGATCCGGTATCGAGTAAATCAACCTCCCACATTCACAATAATATAATCAAGAACAAGACTAAATCAAGGTTAACAATATTATTTAATTGAATAAAAGTAAAGTAACGAAATAATCATCAGAGTGCAGAAATGATACCAATAGATATGTATATCAAAATGTAGAGTGAGGCGGAATCTCACTCCACGAGTACAGCGGAATGTAGATCAAAAGTCAAAGGAAATTACAACTGGTTCTAAAGACAAAAAAGAAAGATATAATCTAACTAAGCTAGAGTCTATTCTACTTTATAAAGAACGTCTTCATAAACATTGTGAAAGCCGGCCCTAACCTTAACCCGGATACTCTTTTGTCTGTAGGTCTGAAGACCCGAAGTAGAAGTGAAAGTCAACTATGGGCCATATTGGTAAAAGATATAGTGTTCGACTCCAAACCTATGGAGATTGAAGATGATGCCCCATACTTGAAGACAATGTTGGGTATAGAGAAGAGACTACGCCTTGATGAAGAGAAGATTAGTTGATGACCTTAGAGCTTGGTGGCATATGATTTAAAGCCATTTTTCCATGCTAGGTATGTTATAGAAGATGCGTTTAAAGTTTCGTTTGATTCCGAGTTGTGGAAGACACTCAAATCCCTGTTTTTGGGTTTGCTATCGCCTGGGTCGATTGCTTGGGTCGACCGGGCCATGCTACCCAGCCAATTGACCTAGAGATGCTGAACTCGAACAGAATCTTCTGTTTTGAGTATCTTGCTATATATACCCCATGACTTCGTGATTTTAGTATCCCTAGCCTCCATAACACTTAGAGAACGAAGGGAAACCATCTCCAAGCCTCCAAGAGTGAAGAAGAAGACCTAATCTTGCAATCTTGCAAACTCTCTCTCTTGTTCTTCAATTAAAGGTTAGTATTCTATCTTTTGTGTTATTGATTTATTCTTTCCATGATCACTCTCATCTTTGAACTGAGATTATGATGAAGATGCTGCAACCTTGTAGTCATATCTTTACAATCTCTTTTCATTCTTTTATGCCATGATCATCTCATTCATTCTTAACATGATTCTTATGATTTCTTCTTAAACTATGATCATATTCCTATTTTGATTTATTCTAGCATTATAGATACTTCTCTATGATTGTTCATACCTCTGATCTACTGTGTTCTTGTACTAGAATGAGATCTTATCATCTCTAGTTCATCTCTTTCGTTCATAGCATGTTTCCAATGAACACTATGATTTTTACCAAAATAGAAACTATGATTCCAAATTAGTAAGTAATGGTTGTTTGATGTCTAACTTATGCTTTTTAGTCTAAGACTACTGTGTTAGACATTCTCTCCAAGTTTCGTCACATTCCGGTTTGTGTAGCATAGGTTTCGGATCAAGATTCTATTTCTGAATTCGGATTTGCTCTTGGGCAGACTGCCTAGGTCGACTGGAGCACTCAACCCTGACCAATCAACCCACAAGAACAGAATCTGATTTCTTCGTTCGATTTGATTCGATTCATGCTTATTCTTTTAGGACTACTTCCTAATGACTGTATGATGTTACTCTAGGGTTTGTTTGCTAACTTTGGATTCATCCTCTTGTGCATCTGGAATATATTCGAATCTATTTAAGGTAAGAAAAGTTTTTACCATATTAACATAGATTGCATAGATTTAGTTTCTAATTTGGGAACTACTTAGATTTGCTACTGTTATGTTAGTTTCTATTATGTTATGAATGCTGCAAGTACATTAGGATCTTATTTCCTTATTTACTTTATGTACTTGATTATGTATGAATACTTACTCATGTATGTTTCTTATTTATTTAATCTGTCTTATTATACTCTTTCATATGATGAGTTATCGTCGTGGATGATATGACTGAATTATGATTGTGATTGTTTAGGTATGATTTGGGATTGGGGAATGTCCTTTTGACATTTCTGTCCTTGGACCTCATTGGGAGTAGTATGGGATATTTCCAATGTTGCCCTTTAACGCTTTCCCGGATTATTGGTTGTCATACTTAAGACTTGTCTAGCAGTGTTTGGCTAGGGTATTCGCTGTTATATCAGACCCGATTCGGAAGGGTATTGAGACCAAACGACCCGCGGTAGCAATGGGGATTTATGGGCGCTCAAGATCGGTAACCAACCCGTGAGGGGACATGAATCACATTGTGGGGGCCATTTATGGGTAGAGTTCTTTGTAAAACCCAGCCCTAACCTTGACCCGGAAACCTTGTTATTTGCGGGTCCGATGACCCGAAGTAAAGTAAGAAGTCAGCTTTGGGCCATCCCGGTAGAGAGGACTTGGTGTCGGCTTTGAATCCATGAAAGTTGATGATGAGGTTCTATTTATGGAAACTGAATCCGATGAAGATCTGATTAGTTGATGGACTTGGAGTGCTCTCTATCTTGGTTTGAAGGCATTTCTACCTATTAGGTAAGTCACTTGACTTGTGTGCAAAACCCCTTTAGGATTGGATTTGATCTGGACCTTCAATTCCCTGTTTTGGTCTTGCTGTCAGCATTGGTCGACTGATTGGTCGACTGGGCCAGTCGACCAATCCACTCGACCAATGAGTGCTTGTCTTTGGCAATTAGGTTGTTCTTGCTCTATTTAAGTCCAATCTCGAGTCCACTTCGTATTTGCTGCCTCCAAACCCTCTGGAGCAGAACCAAAGACCTCTGTAAGTCATCTCTCTTGCATCCTTGGTGTTTTCTTGACGGATCTTCGTCGAAACTCTTCTTTTTGCATCAAAAGGTATGTCTACTCTCTCTTCTTCTCCTCCATCTTTGTTTTTCTTTCCTTTTTGAGTTGAGACAGTAGAAGAGATGCTGCATTCTCTGTTGCAAACATCTCTCGAACATGTTCTCATGATCATCCTAAGGATTTGAGGCTAGAACAATGATCTTAACCATGATCATTGCAAGCTTTTGAAGGAATCATGATCAAACCATGATCTAATCTTTGATTAAACTTCTAATCTGAATTCCGATCTCTTTGGATCTTCTTTGTTGATCATGTTAGTAGTTAATTACTGTGTTTTCTTTCCATGATCCATAATCTATAGATTTCTAGTTGTTCTCTTCTACCTTACTATGTGTTCTTCATGATGCATGGTAGTTACATATATGGTAGGTTTTATTTCCTTATTTAGATTTATGCTTCTAAGCCTTATTCCATGAAGATCTATGTATGTTTTCATGATACCATTACCGAAAGCAATGATCCATCCTCCTATTGTTCTTGTCTTTGTTTTCTATTTCAAATTCATCAAGATCCATGATTGATTTAATTATGGTAACTTTTTGTTTCCTAATCTGGATCTTGATATCTTGATTGGATTAGTGTTTTGAGGTCCCCTATATGTTAGAATACTACTGATGTAGTCTACCCCTTGATTAGTACCCTTTTGAACCACCAAATTCGGATTTCATATCTTAAAACTCTGTTTTTTTTAGGCTCTTTTATCTGCATTGGTCGACTGATTGGTCGTTGGACCACTCGACCAATCCACTCGACCAATGAGTACAGCAACTCCAGAATTGGTCTATGTTGGATGTTTTGGTATCTTTTCTGTTAGGGATCTTTCCTAATATGTTGTATATACTTGTTTAGGACCTTCTTCTCAAGTTTGCCAAGATCTTACTTGATTTCTTAGGATTCCTTTGCGAGTTATAAAAGGTAAGGATGGTTATTTCCTTAATTACATAGATAGCATGAATCTAGTTTCTATATTTGAATATCATAGATATGATTCCTAAATTAGATTCTTACAATGATATACTACTGTTGCATAACTTTGATTACAGTAACATTACTTATTCATATTAAATTGATTCATGTATGATTTACTTACCAATGTTATACAAGTGATTGTAATTATTGATTTCTTTCCATATATGAAGTTACCATATATGTGATGATATGATTTGATGCATGTGTATGCTTAAGTATGGTTTGGAAAGGAGAGGTGTCCTTTTGACACTTCTGTCCTTGGACTACTACGGGAATATTATGGGATGTTTCCGGAGATGCCCTCTGGACACCTTCCTAAACTGTTGGATGACATATCTAGGATTTGTCTAGTAGTGTTTGGCTAGGATATCCTGTTATGTCAGACCCTAATCGGAGGGGTATTGAGACCGAACGACCCGTGGTAGCAATGGGGATTCATGGGCGCTCAAGACCGGTAACCAACCCGTGAGAGGACGGGAATCACATTGTGGGGGCCATTTATTGGTAGGGTTGCATATGGTTAGACTTGGGCTCACGGGCGCTTAAGACCGGTAACCAACCCGTGAGAGGACGTGAGAGCTTCCCGTTTACCATATGTGGATAACCAATAGGGTTGATGAGTCCGTAGTCCGAGTTGGTCGGTGCCATAGGATACGCTTACTCTAGTGTGAAGGATACCGGAAAGGATCGTCAGGGACGAGGAATGGAAGTATCTGGATCTGACTTGATGTAACTAAGTAGAAGACTTGCATTTGGCTAGGTTTTACCCTGACATGCGCCAGTACTTATACCAAATGGTTGTGAGAGAGTGTGTTGACTTAACCCCCTGCCATGGTTTGTCCTGAGGGATGAAGGACCCATTACCAATCGGCTGCTCAAGACCGGTGAAATGATCCGTGAGAGAATCCAAGATATCTTAAATGGTTGAGGATGTGAGTGGACTTTCCTAAAGAAGTACGGTGCTATGACTTAAAGCATGTCTGCCAATAGAGACCAGCATACATAGAGTTAGATTCATTCATTCATTGTTTGTCTCATATCATATTGCATTTATGTTTGTTCCGGAATCCTGCCATTTATGTTATTATGGATTTTTAATCGCCTTCTTACCGAGTTTCTTTGAAACTCATTCCTTTATTGTACAATGTTGTTAGACTATCCTGCAGTCTTGAGTACTATGACGGTCCCTATGAAGAAGCGCAAGGCGAAGAGGCATATCTTCGGGAAGGTGATTGCGGTTACCACAATTACTCGAAGATCCCACGAGTGGTTATGCTCCGTACGATGCTTAGTCCGACCATTGAGTGGAAGCGTCCTTGTGCCATTTATGAGATTTACACTTACAAGGATGTTGTCTATAAAGTGGAGAACAATTTAGTTACCCAATGTACTTGCTACTGGGATTAGATTTTGTCTAGTTTATTCTTTAGAGCTACTTTTCCGCTGGATGTAAAGTGGGATTTTTGCTTCACTTTACTTATCTGTTTGATACTCTGATTATATCTATTATTCTGATTCATTTATGATTCATTCTTTCTTTATTGGATCTATGATTTATCTTCCGCACTCTTGTTTTGATTGTTCATGATTATGTTATTGTTTATGTGGGAGGTTGATCACTCGATACCTGATCTTCGGGCTGTGGATCACACTCTCGGGTATGCCAGATAGGGTACCGGCTGGGAGGGCGTGACAGTTGCATATGGATAGACTTGGGCTCATGGGCGTTCAAGACCGGTAACCAACCCGTGAGAAGACATGAGAGCTTCCCGTTAATATATGTGGATGACCTATAGGGTTGATGAATCCGTAGTCTGGGACTATGCTGACTCTAGTGTGAAGGATACCGGAAAGGATCGCTAGGGGCGAGGAATGGACGTATCTGGATCTGAGATGATATGACTAAGTAGAAGACTTGCATTGGGCTAGGCTTTACCCTGACATTCGCCAATACTTAGATCAATGGTGATGTGAGAGAGAGTTGACTTAACCCCCAACCAAGGAATGTCCAAGAAGGATGCAAGACCCAACTACCACTGGCAGACCCAAGATGCTAAGATGGCTGAGGGGGAGTGATTGACCTACCCAAAGAAGTATGGTGCTATGACTTAAAGCATGTCTGCCTATAGAGACCAGCATACATAGAGTTAGACTCATACATACATTGTTTGTCACATATCATATCATCTTATGCTTTGTTTGTGTTACTATGTTATTTATGCTATTATGGAATAACTTGCCTTGCTGAGTTTCTTTTGAAACTCACTCCTTTTTGTACAATATCGTTTGTTATTCTACAGGTCTTGATGGCTATGAAATGCAATATGAGGAAGCGCAAGATGAAGAAGTGTACCATACGCAAAGTGTTGGCGACTATGAAGATTACTTTGAGGATCCCTCGAGTGGTTTCTCTTGTTACCAAGATTAGCCCTACTGTGGAGTGGGAGCGTATGAGCTTAATCGGTGAAGTCTATGTTTATGAAGACATCCTTTATAAAGTAGAAAAGACTCTAGCTTAGTTAGAATATATCTTTCTTTCTTGTCTTTGGAATCAGTTGTAATCCCTTTGATTTTCGAACTACATTCCGCTGTACTCGTGGAGTGAGATTCCGCCTCACTCTACTTTTGATTTATATATCTATTGGTATCATTTCCGCACTCTGATGATTATCTCGTTACTTAACTATGATTCATTTGAATAATATTGTTAACATTGATTTAGTCTTGTTCTTGATTATACTGTTCTGAATGTGGGAGGTTGATTTTACTAAGTACTGGATCTTGTGGACTGTGGATCACACACTCGGATATGCCAGATAGGGTACCGGCTGGGTGGATGTGACAAACATAGACTTCATCAATCACGCTCAGACGCTCACACTCCATAGTAGGGCTAATCTTGGTAACAAATGAGATCACTCGAGGAATCCTCAACGTAATCTTCACAGTTACCAACACCTTGCATATGGTACGCTTCTTCATCTTGCGCTTCTTCATATTGGCCTTCATAGTCATCAATGCCTGCAGAATAGTCTAACAAAAGATGTTGTACAAAAGGAGTGAGTTTCAAAAGAAACCCAGTAAGGCAAGTAATTCCATAATAGCATAAATAGCATGATAACATAAGCAAAGCATAATGTGATATGATATGAGACAGACAATGCATGTATGAGTCTAACTCTATGTATGCTAGTCTCTATAGGCAGACATGTTTTAAGTCATAGCACCATACTTCTTTGGGTAGGTCTCAATTCACTCATCCTCGGTTGGCAAAGGGTCCTTCATCCCTCTCGGACAATCCATGGATGGGGGTTAAGTCACCTCTCTCTCACATCACCATTTGGTCTAAGTACTGGCGCATGTCAGGGTAAAGCCTAGCCACATGCAAGTCATCTACTTAGTTACATCAACTCAGATCCAGATACATCCATTCCTCCACATATAGTAAACGGGAAGCTCTCATGTCCTCTCACGGGTTGGTTACCAGTCTTGAACGCCCATGAGCCCAAGTCTATCCATATGCAACTCTACCCATAAATGGCCCCCACAATGTGATTCATGTCCCCTCACGGGTTGGTTACAGGTCTTGAGCGCCCATAAATCCCCATTGCTACCGCGGGTCGTTTGGTCTCAATACCCTTCCGAATCGGGTCTGATATAACAGCGAATACCCTAGCCAAACACTGCTAGACAAGTCTTAAGTATGACAACCAATAATCCGAGAAAGTGTCAAAGGGCAACATTGGAAATATCCCATACTACTCCCAATGAGGTCCAAGGATAGAAATGTCTAAAGGACATTCCCCAATCCCAAATCATACCTAAACAATCACAATCATAATTCAGTCATATCATCCACGAGAGACATCTCATTATATGGAAGAGTATAATAAGACAATATTGAAATAATGAGCAACATACATGAATAAATATTCATACATGATCCAAGTACATAAAGTAAATAAGGAAATAAGATCCTACTGTACTTACAACATTCATATCATAATAGAAACTAACATAACAGTAGCAAATCTAAGTAGTTCCCAAATTAGAAACTAAATCTATGCAATCTATGTTAATATGGTAAAAACTTTTCTTACCTTAAATAGATTCGAATATATTCCAGACAGACAAGAGGATGAATCCAAAGTTAGCAAACAAACCCTAGAGTAACATCATACAGTCATTAGGAAGTAGTCCTAAAAGAATAAGCATCAATCGAATTGAAACGGACGAAGAAATCCAATTCTGTCATTGAGGGTTGATTGGCTAGCTTGACTGGTTCAGTCGACCCATGCATCTGCCCAAGAGCAAATCCGAATTCAAAAATAGAATCTTGATCCGAAACCTGTGCTATACAATTCGGAATGCTATGAAACTTGGAGAGAATGTCTAACACAGTAGTCTAAGACTAAAAATCATGGTTTTCATTAAACAACGATTAAACCATTACTTACTAATTTGAAATCATAGTTTCTATTTTGGTAAAAATCATGGTTTTCATTGGAAACATGCTATGAATGAAAGAGAAGAACTAGAGATGATAAGGTCTCATTCTAGTACAAGAACACAGTAAATCAGAGGTATGAATAATCATGGAGAGGCATCTACAATGCTAGAATAAATCAAAATAAGAATTGATCATAGTTTAAGAAGAAATCATAAAAATCATATTAAGAATGAATAAGATGATCATGGCATAAGAGAATGAAAAGAGATTGTAAAGATATGACTACAAGGTTGCAGCATCTTCATCATAATCTTAGTTCAGAGATGAGAGTGATCATGGAAAGAATGAATCAAGAACACAAAAGATTGAATACTAACCTTTGATTGAAGAACAAGAGAGAGAACTAGCAAGTTTGCAAGATTAGGTCTTCCTCTACACTTTTGGAGGCTTGGAGATGAGTTCCCTTCGTTCTCTAAGTGTTTTGGAGGCTAGGGATACTAAAATCACGAAGTCATGGGGTATATATAGCAATAAAACCTAAACAGAAGATTCTGCTTGAGTTCAGCATCTCTGGGTCGATTGGCTGGGTAGCCTGGCCTAGTCGACCCAAGCAGATAGCAAAGCCAAAGTCAGGGATTTGAGGGCCTTCCACTACTCGGAATCAAACGAAACTTTAAACACATATACTATAACTTACCTAGCATGGAAAAATGGCTTTAAATCATATCCCACCAAGCTCTAAGGTCATCAACCAATCTTCTCTTCATCAAGGCGTAGTCTCTTTTCTATATCCAACATTGTCTTCAAGTATGGGGCATCATCTTCAATCTCCATAGGTTCGGAGTCGAACACTATATCTTCTACTGATATGGCCCATAGTTGACTTTCACTTCTACTTCGGGTCTTCGGACCTACAGACAAAAGAGTATCTGGGTTAAGGTTAGGGCCGGGTTTCACATTCCCCCCTCCTTAAAAGAAATTTCGTCCTCGAAATTGAAAGCATACCTGAACTTCCAAAAAGATGAGGAAACTTCTCCTTCATGTCTTCTTCCATCTCCCAAGACGCTTCTTTAGGGTTATGGTTCTTCCACTGAATCTTCACCAAAGAGATAGTTCGATTCCTTAACAGTTTGTCCTTTCCATCTAGGATTTTGGTTGGTTCTTCATTATAAGATAGATCAGCGCAAAGTCCTTCAAGTTCTTGTTGTAGTATATGATCCGGATTCTCAACATACTTTCGAAGCATCGAAACATGAAATACATTATGAGTCTCAGCGAGTGATGGAGGTAAGGCCAAACAGTAAGCAACAGATCCAATCCTTTCAAGAATCTTATAAGGTCCAATGTAACGAGGACTAAGCTTTCCTTTAACATTAAACCTCATTACACCCTTCATAGGCGACACCTTTAGGAAAATGTTCTCGCCAACTTAAAATTCCAAATCTGACCTTCTTCTATCAACATAAGATTTTTGTCTTGACTGAGCAGTCTTAATCCTTTCTCTTATCATGTCTACCATCGCACTTGTAGCTTCAATCATTTCTGGGCCTAACACTTTCCTTTCTCCAGTTTCGGTCCAATACATAGGTGTCCTACAAGTGTTTCCTTATAAAGCTTTAAATGGGGCCATGCCTATTGTCGATTGATAACTGTTGTTATAGGCAAACTCAACCAAATCTAAATGTTCATCCCAATTACCACTCATATCAACAACACAAGATCTACGCATATCCTCCAAAATCTGAATTGTCCGCTCAGACTGTCCATCAGACTGTGGGTGATGAGCAGTACTCAAATTCATTTGGGTTCCCAAAGCTTTCTGCAAACTATTCCAAAATCTTGAAGTAAACCTAGGGTCACGATCAGACACAATACTCACAGGCACTCCGTGCAGACGAACAACCTTGTCCACATAAAGTCTAGCTTGCTTATCCATAGTATGAGTGTCTTCATAGGAATAAAGTGGGCTGATTTGGTCAACCTATCAACAATTACCCATACAGTGTCATTACCTCTATATTTGGTCAACCATTCAATTGGGTTCCCAAACCTCTATATTTTCCAATCAGTTTGGTGCTTCAACAACATCACTACAACACTCATTCATCTTCACACAAGGTAAATCTTCATTCCCACTTTCAATTTCATCTTCTCATGCTTGCATTTCAACAAAATCCATGTTTTACTTGTGTCTATTGCTAGAAATCATGCTTAGGAACACTTAGAAACATGTTCCCTAGGTTTTTAGCACAACTCTATGCTTAAACAACAAGTTCTAACTCAATCTTGCACTTTCACATCACTTTCGTACCAAAATCGTTAACTTTAGAAAAATTTTGATTTCTCACAAACCGCTTGGAGTTTTCGTACGAAATCAAATGCTACATGCTCAAAATGATATTGTGAACGCGAACATGTATTTTGATCTTACCAATTTCAAAATTTTCAAAAATCCAATTTTGACCTAGAATGCAAAATCCCCAAATTCCTTTTTGCTGAATTTTCAACTTTAGACCGAGATTTCGATCGATTTTCTCCAAACAAACTTCATAGTCATGCAATTCCAAGTATTGCGCACATGCTAGTATGTTCAATTCACATTTCCCCCGAACAACACTAACATGTAATGTATTTTGATGCCCTTCTGACTGAATTTTCAAAACAACACTAACATGTAATGTCTTTTTATCTTATCCACAAACATCACACCATGCAGAGAGGTGGACGAGGTCGAGGTAGGATAGTTGGAGCTAGGCGAGGCAGAGGTCGAGTTCCAGCTAAGCCTAGAGCAAAGATCATACGACTCAATCGCTTCGACAAGCCACAGGCAGAGTTCCTGTACGAGGCATACTTCGAGTACTGCCACATAGAGTATGGACGACTTCTTCACCTACGAGAGCTGAGGGTGTTCAGGATCCGACAGAGATTCGACACTCAGGCATGGACTCATCTCTTCACGGCAGATTTGCCCGTCTATCCTAAGCTTGTGAGGTTGTTCTTCAGCAACCTTACTTCTATCGAGGAGGCCAGAGGACCAGGTCGTCCTTTCAGACTCATTCTCAAGAGCAAGAGACAGAGATCCGCTTCTCTACTAGGGCACTAGCACATATTCTCCAGGTGCCACACTATCCACGACAGTGCTTATGGATACCATCAGGAGCAGAGGTAGACCGCTACTTGCTACCCTACGAGCTTCATGAGATATGCGCCACTCTCTGGGATGACTCAGGGTGCTACCTTCCACGAGACAGTTGACAGATGACAGATTCGGCTAGGATCATCGGTCGCATTGTCGGCCAAAACATCATGCCGAAGGCCGGACATCACAACCAGGTTTCTTTGATGGAGGCCGTAGTTATCTACCACATCTACATGGGCTTTCAGATAGACTTGTCCTACATCATCAAGCAGGTCATGATAGATCTAGTGGCACATCCAAGTATGAGGAACCTTTGCTTCGAGAGACTACTGACATTGATCTTCCGACACTTCGGGGTTAGTTTTAAGGACACTGAGGTGCTTACTGATACACTGGGGTATGCCATTGCGACTAGGACTATCAGGCAGATGAGACTTACACAGACTGTGAGATCTCCAGGTCCAGATGGTGAGGAGGATGATGAAACTGATGAGGATGAGGAGGAGGCTCCAGCAGATGAGGGTGATGCTGGTCTAGATTCTAATGATCAGGCAGAGGAGGACACAGAGATGCATGAGGCTGATCCTAAGTATTTTGAGATTCCCAGATCACCACACTTTGAGACAGGAGGCCTTTCACATTCAGTCCCAGAGACTTCTGATTTAGGTGCTCAGATGACATCGATGACTTCCATGCTAGAGAGGATGGAGGTCAGACAGGAGCAAATGTACAGTGCTATGGAGTCACGGCAGGATCGAATAGAGTCACAGATTACTCAGATGGCTGAGGACTTCAGAGCATTCAGAGATCAGAGGAGATCACCTAGATAGATTGTACTTAGGATTTCCCTTTATGCTTTTTAGATGTAAACCTTTTTTAAAGTTAATGAAGTTCTTTTGTTTCTCTTTATTATTGTGTATTATGCACTTTTCTTTTATTGCATTACATGACAGTTGTTAAAATATAATTATTGTGCATTATTCAGATAACCAGTTATGCTTCATTAATTAGTTTCTAATCCAAATGTTTTATTATTCACTTCTAAGAGTAGATGAGTCACTTCTGGATCTATGACTCAAGAATGTTCTGTTACTATTTTCTGTGGTTAGGATTTCCTTGAACTTTGGGCTCTGATACCAATCTATCACATCCCCCCAGCCAGTACTCTAACTGGCATACCCGTGAGTGTGATCCACAGCCCCGAAGATCAAGTATCGAGGAAATCATCCTCCCACATATACAATAACATAATCATAAACAGGAAATAATCAAGGTTTTAATATTATAAACAAAATATTCAAATCAGGAAATGAATAATCAATATAATCAAAGTGCGGAAATGGTACCAGATGTAATCACATAAAAAAGAAGTAGAGTGAGGTTGAAACTCACTCCACAGCTACAGCGGAAATGTAGTGCGTAAGTCTAAAAAGAATTACAATTGTTTCTAAAGTAAAGCAAGAAAAGAAAATCAAACAAAACTACAAGTCTTCTATCCTATAGATGACATCTTCAAAGTGATGGACTTCATCAATCCAATAGAGATGTTCCACCTCTACATTACGTCTAACGTAGTACACAATGTAATCGCTCGTGGGATCATCAGTGTTATCTTCATAGTTTCCAGCACCTTGCGTATAGTACGCTTCTTCGGTTTGCGCTTCATCGTACTGTCCTTCATAGTAGTTAGTACCTGTAGAATAATCTAACAAAAAGATTGTACAAAAAGGAGTGAGTTCGATTGAACTCAGTAAGGCAAGTTAACTCATAACATAAATAACATATAGCAAATCATAACAAGATGCAATGCAGTATGAAATAGATAATGTATGTATGCATCTAAACTCTATGTATGCTGGTCTCTATTGGTAGACATGCTTTAAGTCATAGCACCGTACTTCTTTGGGTAGGTCTCATCTCACAACGCCGGTTGGTAATGGGTCCTTCATCCCTCTCGGACAATCCATGGTTGGGGGTTAAGTCACCGCTCTCTCACATCACCATTGGTCTAAGTACTGGCGCATGTCAGGGTTAAGCCTAGCCCAATGCAAGTCATCTAATCAGTTATATCAACTCAGATCCAGATACATCCATTCCTCCCCTCTCGGGATCCTTTCCGATATCCTTCACACTAGAGTCAGCATATTCCCTCTCGGACTACGGACTCATCAACCCTATAGGTCATCCACATATAGTAAACGGGAAGCTCTCATGTCCTCTCACGGATATAACTCACCGGTCTTGAGCGCCCAGGAGCCCAAGTCTATCCATATGCAGCCCTACCCATAAATGGCCCCCACAATGTGATTTCCGTCCTCTCACGGATATAACTCACCGGTCTCGAGCGCCCATAAATCACATTGCTACCACGGGCCATTCGGTCTCAATACCCCTCCAACTAGGGTCTGATATAACAGGGACATCCTAGCCAAACATTGCTAGACAACCCTAGGTATGACAACCAATGATTTGGGAAAGCGTCAATGGGCAACCCCGGAAACATCCCATACTATTTCCGGTAATGTCCAAGGACAGAAGTGTCAAAAGGACACCTCTCAATCCCAAACCATACCTAATCAAACACATTCTCAGATCAGTCATGTCATATCCAATCAACACTTCATCATATAAAAGAGAATATAAAAGCATGATCAAATCATTAAACAATATAGTAATAAGCAATTCATATAAGCTTGAATAATGAAAAAGAAAACATAAGTGAAGTGGTACTGTACTTACAGTAGTACATCAGAAGTATAAAATATAAGAACAGTAAGTAAACTCGAGTTTCTTAAAGTAGAAACCAGAGAGTATACGATCTATATTATTATGAAATAACTGTCCTTACCTTGATTATCGCTGAAGATAATCCAAAAGTCAAAGAGAGCAACTCCAAACTTAGCAAATAAACCCCTAACAATCATAGATCCAACATTAGGAAAGATACCTAAAAGATCAGAGAGCAAACGAATCAAATAGAGCGAAAAATGAAGCTACTGACATCATTGGTCGAGTGCTTGGTCTACTGACCCAGTCAACCAAGCAGTCAACCAATCGAGTCAATACGGAATTGTAGAAACTAGATTGGTCATAACTTCTTCGTTTGAAGTCGGATTGATCCGAAATTCGAAGGGGAACTTCCTAGAATGTATTGGAACTATATAGGAAGGTAAAATTATCAAGTCAAGGTCAAGAGATGGGTTCTTGATTTGAATCAAGAAGTTAGGGTTTCACTCTTATGGCTCTTATGAAAAGGCTAGGGTTACAAGATGAAAGGGAATGATTGCTAACAAGAAAATCATTGAGAAAGTTTAGATTAACATAAATATAACTCATGTGGTTACCCTCACATGGGAGGTTACCAAAGGTTTCCAAAAATCAAACAAGGGTCATGGTTTCAAGAAAAGTTTCGGGTTAGGGTTAGGATCAGGATGATGATCATAGATCTCAAACAATAGAATTAGATCATGGAATAGATGGTTGCAAGAATGCAGCATCTTCTTCCTAATCTCAATCAAGAACAAGATCGAAGAAAGAATAATTTAGAATTCAGAAGAGATACTAACCTTGAATTGACATATCAGAGATGAGAGGCTTCAGATCTGCAAAGGAATCTTCAAAATCACCGAAAAGAGTTTTGGAAAGGTCTTCCCATGTTCACAAAGTGTTTAGGAGGCAGCCGTAACTAAGAAACTCGAAGTAGGTTTAAATAGAGAGTGCAAAACCCTAAAATTGGATTTTCTCGGATTTAACACACAGTTGGTCGACTGGCCCAGTCGACCAAACAGGTCAGCAAGGTTCAAATAGGGAATTGAAGGCCCAACTCAAGTCCAAACCTCATGGGCTTTTGCACACAAAACAAGTGACATACCTAGTGTGTAGAAATGCCTTCAAACCAAGTCAGATAATGCTCCAAGTCCTTCAACTAATCTCATCTTCATCAAGCTGCAGCTTCCTTTCCAAATCTGCACAGACCTTCAAGTATGGAACTCCATCATCAACATCCATGGGTTTAGAGTCAAACACCATGTCTTCTACTGAGATGGCCCATAGTTGGCTTCTTCCTTTACTCCGGGTCTTCGGACCTAAAAACAACCGGGTTTCCGGGTCAAGGTCAGAGTTAGGTTAGGGATGGGTTTCACAACTAGAACTACTCTTTAGTTGGTAGATAGGTCAGTTTTAAGATTCCTAAAGGGATGGTTGAAGTTGTTTTATTGAAGGTGGGAGAATTTATTTTTCCAGTTGATTTCATTGTGCTAGATACTAAATTTTTTTCAATCAAGGATGAAATCCCAATAATTCTAGGAAGACCATTTTTGGCTACTAGTAATGCATTAATCAATTGTCGAAATGAACTCTTACAGTTGTCTTTTAGAAATCAATCTGTAGAGTTTAATATGTTCAGGATAGGGAAACAACCACAAAGAAAAGAAGAGATCAATATGCTTAAAGAGTCTTTGGATTTTTCTAATGATTTGATTACCAACTTTGAGATTGATTTTGATTCTGAATTTCAAAAATGTATGGATATGTTGGATGATGATAGTGAAACATTATTTTCTGAAGTCTTAAATTTTCACACACCTTTAAAGTCTATTAAACCCCTATCCATCTCCATTCCTAAGCCCTCAATAATTGAACTTTCCAAACTAGAATTGAAAGAGTTGCCTTCTAATTTGAAGTATGTTTTATTGGGACAAGATAATTGTCTTCCTGTCATTGTTGTCTCTACTTTAACTTCTGACAAAGTAGAAGAGTTGATCACACTATTGAATGATAGTAGAGAAGCATTGGGTTGGTCCATCACTAATTTCAAAGGTCTAAGCTCTTCCATTGTACAACATCATATTTATCTTATGAAGGATGCTAAAAAACCTCAACGTATGATGAGGATTTTCTCTTACATGGTGATGGTTTTTCTTGAGTTTAGGGATAACTTTTCTATTCATGGTTTTTCTTATTTGGAATGTCTTCTCCATCGTACATTGATATTGAAGATAAGATTAAAGCTTCCCATGATAAACACATCTTGACTGAAAGGTATACCCCTTATTTGTCTTCCTTGTTTATCTTTTCATGCATGCATTGAGGACATTGCATTACTTAAGTGTGGGGGGGGGGGGGGAATACCTTCTTTGTAGATTTAACTTTAACTTTTAGTTAGTGTACATACCCTTTCAACTGCTATGATGTGTGATAAGAGTGATTTTGGTACCCATCATGAACACATAAAAACCCTGTTGAGAGGAATGTAACTTGTATATATGTAGAGATGGGACTTTCCTTAGAAAAATAAAAGGCCCTTAACTTAAGGCGTTGGACCATCTATGGGTTTTGTGGGTCCTTGTTTCATTGGCTAGGAGTTGAGATCAATTTTTTGTATAGCATGACAGAAGTTCTTAGAAAAAGAAGAAGAAAAAAAGAGTAGAAAGTAGAAGTTGAATTCCTTGGAACTGAACAGGGCACTCCGACTTAGGAATCGAGGTGACTTGATCGAAACTCTTAGGAATGAGATTATTGAAAAGAACTCTTGCATCACTGTCTATGTGGGCATATGCAAAGCAAAGCTACAAAGTAACTTGGGTTTCTGGTGTTTGCTCCACCATGTCATTCAAGCCAACCATAGTGGAGTAAAGTAGAGTTCACTACTCAAAAGAAAAGAGAGATATAAATACAAGTGTCATCAATGCCTTTGTAAAATTGTTTGGTCAAAAATACTTCAAAACCTTAGTCATTGGTCCCCTTACTTTATGAGTGGTTTTGCTTAAAGAAGAGGTGTACTTGAAAGATATGAGATGAGTCTTTGGTTGAGATATATGCTAAGTCTCAAGAATCAATATGTGGTAATAAAGTTCAAGTGTGGGGGATCTTAAATCAATGGTGAGAAAAATTGTCATAGCTATTGATCATGTATGAATACTTACCAATTGTTAGAGTTGGAATTTGCAATGTTTTATTTTTGAGCTAAATTGAAATTTTGATGTATATTCTCTGCAAACATCCACGAGACAAAACTCGTCCTCTAGGGGTAACGTAGTGGTTTAAAGGCTTGTTGCACATGCTAAGTGTAACCGTGATTCCTACGAAAGTGAGTTAGGATTTATTTTGTTGCACTAGTTTCTTACCTACATTTGTATTTTTCTTTAATTTTTGCTTGAGGACAAGCTTAGTCTAAGTGTGGGGGAATCTGATGAGCACATTTATGTGTGAAATCTTAGGGCATAAAGTATGCATTTTGCACACTTAGAGTGGAGCTACCTTGGGTTTTATTTTGCTTTTGCAGATTTTAGGACTTTTCAAAATTTAAGCAAATATTTGGAGTTTTGGGTATGAATCATGCAATTTTACACATCAAGAGGTCCATTCAAATTCTCAAATGCGAAAATGGGCCTGATCTGGAGCATGATGGGCTAGAGATGTGATTATGGGCCAACTTCGAAATATTTAAGAGATAAAGAAGGCAAATTCGATCTACGGCTGAGATTATAAATTATCAATCAAATCTATATAGAAATTATTGTGAGAGTCCAAATGGAGAAAAGAGTCCTTGCATACATCAGTATCTTATTTCCTATTTGTGATTTGATTAAAGAAAGAAAAAGAGGAAAAAGAATTATATTCAGATAAGGAAGAAGGAAAAATCCTGTTTTTGAATGTCTCTATTCAATTTTGATCAAGCCCTTCATCGAATGGTCATCCGGTATCCAATCGAGCTGATTTTTGGAGGAGAGCTTCAAGAATTCTTGATCCTCAAATCCAATGGTGGAATTTTGCATTTGATCTCTCTAAGTCAGTCCGATTAGTACGTCAAAACCCTAATTGGTTGAGTCAGAGAGGAACCCTGAGTTTGATTCAAATTCTGTCAAGATTTATATCCCATGTAAACTCTATAAAAGGAGAGCATAGTCCATCAAGGGAGAACGTGTTTTTAGAGCTTAGGAAGAGCACATTTTCTTTTCTCTTTAGTTTATTTAGGTTTTCTCTAGTTTTTTTTGCTTGCTTTTGTGAGATTATAATTTCCAAATTAAATGTTTAGGTTTAATTTTTCTATGTAATGTAATGCAATTTCAAGTTCAAGATCAAGTTCAAATTTCAAGTTTCAAGATTCGTTTTTCTCTGGGTCTAGCAATTGCAGATATAGATCATTCTAGATCTAGATTTGGTTGTTATGGTTGGTTAAGATTCGAATCGTTAGTTCAATTTTTTTCTTTATTGTTGGAAGTTCAAAGATACAAGTAAGTAACATTCTTCAATAATCTTCTCTCCCCCCCCCTCCATTCCCACTTCTATCTACCCCTCAATATTCTTAATTTAGGATTTACTTTTAGCATTTACTTATTGTTCTCCCTTCCCATAGGTCCTTGATCAGAGATGCCTATAGTCGTGCCTCTATTTGGTTAATGTTTCCCTTTCCTTTTATTGCTTTGATTATTTCTTTTATGCAATTTCTTTTTCTCTAATATATGTGCCCCCGATCGGTGGACTGTAAGCTACGGCAAAGGATCCACGGTTAAAGTCATTATAATTATACTTGTAATATCCAGCCCTATTCTAACCTTGACCCTGACCCGGATCCACTGTTGTATTCAGGTCCGAGGACCCGAAGCGGTGGAAGAAGAGATTTATGGACCATTCTGATTGATGATCATGATTCGGAGACCGAGCCCATGGACATTGACAATGATACCCCTTGCTTAAATGCATTGTCAGTGTTTAAGGAAAGTCAGCACATCGGAGAAGATTAATATGGTTGATGTACCAAATGACCTCCTGTGCACAATCCGAAGGTATTCCCCGAAACTAGACTTCTTGATTGAATTGTGGAAGAAAACCTCACTCAATTTGACCTTGTATAGCCTTTCAAATCCCTACTTGAAGTTGCTGTTCTAAACCTGAGTTTTCTGCTGAAAACATTTTGGTCGATCATTTTGGTCGATACCATCGACCAAGGACCATCGACCAAAATGTCCCAGTCTGCCAAGTTAATGATTCCATGGAATATTCCTTTTCTATTTAATATGACCTCGAGCCTTGAGCCTTTTGCAATCATTTTTCTCACCTGGGAACGTGGGGAGAGCTTCCCAAAGCAACTCCTTGGTTAGTGTGAAGGGTATCTCATCAAAGACACTTAGTTTATCATTGATTCTTGTCTTCATCTTCCACACTAAGGTATGACTCTTCATTCCACTCTCTACCCTACCATTTTCTACTCTTTTCTATTGTCATCTTGCTGATGGGACATTTGGAATGGTGCTGCAACCTTGCAACCACCACTCCAAGTGCCTACTCATGCTCAATCCATGATCCCCTTAGCCATTCATTGATGCTAATGCTTATATCTCATGCCTAGCATATGTATTCCATGATTTACCTATTAACATCATACCATTTGATATCAAACTAAGCTATAGAGTGTATTATGTTCATGTTTAACATTGCCATATGATTCCAATCGAATTTCTATTAGTTCCTCTAGCTATTGCATGCTATTCCTCATCAATGCAATCAATTCCAACTCATGCCATGATGTTTATCACTTGAACTTGATAGCTCAAATTGGGGCTTTTTATTTAGACCATTGGATTGGGTTAATTCCTTGATTTATAGTGTCCTACTACTGTTGTTAAGTATGCCTCCAAGTTTCAGATTGATCCGAACACCGGAAGACTCATTTCGGACCAAAATCCCCAAAATCCACTATTCTGCCCGAGGACTATTTTGATCGATCATTTTGGTCGATACCATCGACCAAGACCATCGACCAAAGTTGTTGCTGACAGCAACCTTGGTCAGTTTTGACTCAAATGACATCCGATCTTCCCGACTTCTTTTCTAACTTATTATTGATGTTTGTTTAGGGCCTTAACAATTCTATTGGACTATTCTTGGTATTCTCAATTCATCATCAACCTATCCAACGTAAGGATGGTTATATCCATAAACATATAAGTCATCAAGTATTGAACTGTGCTTTATTCAAAGAATGAAATCCCTAGATTCCTTTCAATCATTATGATACTGTTACATATGTGTTAAAACAGTAACATTTAAATCTTTATACATTGGTTGTGTTACTTTATCATTTTGATTTGCTTATGTTTATAATGATACGTTTCAATATCATGATTTGATTACTATTATGAATATGCATTGGATGCATGAGAATGATGAGATTTGATGTGTGATTGTTTACGTATGACTTGGGATTAGAGGGTGTCCTACTGACACTTCTGTCCTTGGGCATCGGAGGGAATAGTATGGGATGTTCTCCGATGGTGCCTATCGACACTCTCCCGAGTTATTGGATGACATACATAGGATTGTCTAGTTGTGTGGCTAGGTTCATCCTTGTCATGTCAGACCCGAATCGGAAGGGCATTGAGACCAAACAACCCGTGGTAGTGTATGGTTGGATGGGCGCTCTAGGCCGGTAGCCAATCCTGTAAGGGACATAAACCATGCTACGGATACATGAAAGGGGCCATTTATTGGTAGAGTTGCATATGGATAGACTTGGGCTCACGGGCGCTCAAGACCGGTAACCAATCCGTGAGAGGACGTGAGAGCTTCCCGTTTACTATATGTGGATGACCAATAGGGTTGATGAGTCCGAAATCCGGGATTTCGCTGACTCTAGTGTGAAGGACACCGGAAAGGATCGCCGGGGGCGAGGAATGGACGTATCTGAATCTGACTTGACCGACTGAGTAGAGGACTTGCATTGGGCTAGGCTTTACTGTGACATGCGCCAGTACTTGACCAAATGGTGATGTGAGAGAGCGGTGACCGATCCCCTTACCATGGTTTTTGATGACTTTACCGATCTTCCCCGGGCATTCCCAAGATATGGAAATGGGAGAGTGACTGACGACCCAGAGAAGTACGGTGCTATGACTTAAAGCATGTCTACCTTAGAGACCAGCATTCATGGAGTTAGGCTCATATCTACATCATATGTTCCATATCACATTGCATTATTATATGCTCTGAATGTGTATGATTTCTAATTATGGAATAACTTCCTTGCTGAGTTCTTCGAACTCATTCCTTTTGTGCAAATGTTTTAGATTACATTCCAGGTACTAAAGATTACGATGGCACCTCCTATGAGGCGACTATGATTCCACATACTACCCTCCTGGTAGTGGCGTCGGTGAGGATTCGTATATTGGAGCCGAGGAGGATTATTATTCGCACCAGGGTTAGCCCCACAGTTGTGCGGGAGCGGCAGCGCTGGGTTTACTTCATCCGTACTATTGAGGAGACGACTACCATTAGTATAGAAGAAACCCTAGCATAGTGCCCCATTCCCCTGGTGTATTTGTGGAACCTTGGATTTTGTAATTAACGTGTCTTTGAATTATTCCGGTGATACTTGGATATGTAACTAACTTGATTTAATACTTTTCCGCTACTCTGAGAGGGTGACTACCACACCTTCTCACCCTTTATGATTTTGATCATACCTTATTTATTATCTATATTCCGCACTCTGATTTAGTTAATCTTGTCTTATTCATGATACTTGATATTAGCTGTTTTTACCATTGATTATTACTGTTCATGATTGTGTTACCGTGTATGTGGGAGGCATGGACCTCAGATCATTGATCCTTGGACTGTGGATCACATCCCGGGTATTCCAAATGGGGTACCGGCTGGGTGGATGTGACAATACTCCCCTTCCCTAGATTCAAAGTTGACACTCGGATCACTTCCCTTTTATTTTTTATTTATTATTCGCATTTTTTTTGCCTTTATTAATTATGCGTGGTTATGTCTGCTATATTTTTTGTCTCAATTAGATTGCATTAGATGTATGGATTAGGACCGTTCATTTAGTTTAATTAAGTAATTAAGAAATTTGAATCATTGCACTCTCACATTATCATTAAGAAGTTAATTCTAAAGTGGCATATCTCCTTGAGATCGACCCATTAGCTACACGATACCGTGCGTTTGCGGTTACTTTTAATTTCACAAATAGACCACCCAGTTGACCAAGCAAGATAGTAAGGCCAAAACAAGAAAATGAAAATCCAAATCAAATCCAAACCCAATGAGCTTCTCCCAACACAACATATGACTTACCTAGTATAGAAGAATGCCTTCAAATCATGTTTAGTTACACTTTAAGTCCATCAACTAGTCTCATCTTCATCAAGGTGCAGTTTCATTTCCAAATCCGACAAAGCTTCCAAGTATGGAACACCATCATCAACTTCCATGGGTTCTGAGTTAAACATCATGTCTTCCACTGAGATGTCCCATAGTTGGTTTCTTCCTTTACTTCAGGTCTTCGGACCTATAAACAACAAGGTTTCCGGGTCAAGGTTAGGGCTGCGTTTCACATTAACATTTGCCCTTGTGCAAGTGGGAGATGTTGGGATTTAATATTTATTAATTTAAATATATGCCCAAGGGCAAAACTGAAAAAATTACTTTTATGCAGTTACAAAATATAGGGTTATATATTTGTAACCACCGCATCATTTAAGGGTGAATTATTCGTGCATGAGATTTTTTCCAGGAAAATAAGGCTCCCATCTCTCTCTCTCCTAGAAACGCAGGAAGGGTTTTCTTCCTTTTGCTTTAAATCTATATACCATCCTTCCACGGCATTTGAGTTGTGAAATTTATTCCATTTCCTAGAGATTGTGGAATCAAACAGGTGGAACTTTGGTGGAGGAACGAGGACATGAATCAAAATTACTTGCGCTACAGATATTTTATATTTAGGAAAGCGAATCCATATAAGGTTCTTTCCCCTTCAATTATGTAATTGATTTACATGAAATATAACCAATACTTAATATATAGGAAAAGTTCGTTTATGTTATAAATAATATTTATTATGGATGTCCATTACCCCAAAGAGATTGTACTTCCAATTGAAGATCTCAACTACCTCAGGATGCAATATTGGTGAAGATCACAATCATCTCATTACACAATGTTGGCAGTCAATATTTCCATTCTATGCACCTTCTATCTTGGGTGACAATCTATCTTTCCATATCAAGAATATCTTATTGTGTGCAAGAATCATATATTGTATTTCCATATCAAAGTAGATGTTCATTCTACTATAAATATGTAATGCACTCAACTGAATGAATTACTTCTGATTGATCTTGTTCTAGTTTTCTTCTTTGTCTCTGATATATTCTCTTTATTTTATAACACGTTATCAGCACGATTCCGCTCGAAGAACGAATCCGCTCAAAGTATTGCGTTTTGAGAAGAAAGACAGCAGACTATGTATCATTATGTTTTCTATTCCAAAGTGAAAAGAATGATCGACCTCCTCGCACGTTTTTGTAAACAATGGAGTTTACCTTGTCTATCTTGAAATGTAAGTGCATCATGATAAAAATGTATGTGTTTTATTGAATCTAAGAATCAATCAAATAATAAGATATTATGTTGCTTTAACGATTGTGGTTTTATTTATTGTATATAGTGGTTGCTAGCTTTGCACCACAAATATTGTTAAATGCACCTGAAGTTGCAAAATTTGAAACTGTAAATGAATATAGTTTTACAGATGCACATGAAGTTGCAAGATTTGAAACTGTAAATAAGTACAATTTTGCAGATGCACTTGAAGTTGCAAGATTTGAAACTGTAAATGAATACAATTCTGCAGATGCACATGAAGTTGCAAGATTTGAAACTGTAAATAAATACAGTTCTGCAAATGCACATGAAGTTGCAAGATTTGAAACTGCAAGATTTGAAACTGTAAATAAATACAGTTCTGTAGTTATTGAAATTAATTCTCTTTTGAAATTATAAGGAGAAAATATTATTCATGAAAATATCCCCGACAAATTTTCAAGTTTCAGATTTGTTGTTACAATAGTAATATTGTAAAAGGAGTTTTAAGAAATACTCTGAATGATATCATGCCTATTTGTGGCTGAGTAAAATAATGGACTATTAATGAAAAGTCATGAAGCTCGTCTTATTGGTTATGTTCCATTCTCTGAAGTGAATGCAACAATTCATGATATGCCTGAAAGAAGGCAAAATTAAAATTATGGTCATGACTGTGGAAAAGGATGAGACAAAAGACGGAATAATTATCGTCATTATTATGGAAATAAATAAGAGAATAATAAGGATTCTCAATATAACAATTCAAGGAGTGAAGATAATATTTGTTACCAATGTGGTATGAAAGCCATTAGACATGTATCTGTCGTACTCCACAATATTTAATTAAGCTTTGTCAAGCCTTAATTAAAGAAATAAAAATAATGTAGAGATAAATTGGATTTTCCAAAATCATGATACTTGAGCAATTTTTGCCTATAAAAAAATGATGATTTTAATGACTTCATAGATACTACACATCTAAATGCTGCAAACTCCTTTGAAGATAATAGTTGAAGATTTGGTTATGGTTATTTTATTTGATTACACGAAAGCCAATGTTCATACAAGAATTGTTTGTACAACATTGATTGGAAGCTCCGGAAGAGCTAATCTATTATTATCTGAAGATAAAATTGGCTATAAATAATTCATTATTTTGTAGTAAGTCTCAAAGAAACTTATTAAGTTTCAAAGCTGTTTGCCAAAATGATTATCAGATTGAGACTACAAATAATGGTATAAGTAAATATCTATACAAAGGTATTAGATATTTCTCCCAATTTGTAGTACACGAATATCGCATGGTTAAAACATATGCTTGGGTAAATCAAATGAACATTGATTCCAATAATTTTATTATTTGACATGACCGGTTAGACAATCCCGGATCAAGTATGATGCGAAAAACTATTGAAAATTCAATTGTCATCCATTGAAGAACCAGAAGATTCTTCAATTAAGTGAATTTTCTTGTATTGCTTGTTCTCAAGAAAAATTTATTATTAAATATTCACCAGCTAAAGTTGAGATTGAACATTCTACG
This sequence comes from Hakea prostrata, assembly GCF_041222555.1. Lineage (NCBI taxonomy): Eukaryota > Viridiplantae > Streptophyta > Magnoliopsida > Proteales > Proteaceae > Hakea > Hakea prostrata. Next base: position 33,991,330 of record NC_142602.1, on the reverse strand, counting down.
TTTTTAAAACGTATAGAGGGTGAAATATATGGGCCCATTCACCCATCATGTGGACCATTCAGATAATATATGATTTTAGTAGATGCATCAATAAAGTGGTCACATGTATGTTCATTATGAACTCGCAATTTGGTGTTTGCGAGATTGTTTGCTCAAATAATAAGATTAAGAGCATAATTTATGGATTATAAGATAAAGACAGTTTGTCTTGATAATGCTGGTGAATTTACATCTTAGGCTTTATGATTATTGTATAACAACTAAGATCACAGTTGAATAGCCTGTTGTTTATGTTTATATCCAAAATGGTTTAGCAAAATCATTTATTAAATGTCTCCAGTTAATAGCTAAACCATTGGTTATGAGAACAAAGCATCATTTGTACGCATCAGGCCAAAAGGTTGTCATAAATTTTCCCTATTACAATTGGCTTATGGTCAGAAGCCAAATATTTCTCATCTTAAATTTTTGGATGTGCGGCTTACTTTCCAATTGCTCCACCACAGCGCACAAAGATGAGTCCCAAAATAAAGTTGGGAATATGTGTTGGATATAAATCTTCTTATATAATTCAATATATTGCTAAGGATAGGAGATTTATTTAATGCAATACTTGCTGGGTATTATTTTGATGAATTAGTTTTTCCAACATGATGGGGAGAGAATAAACAGTTGGAAAAAGAGATTGATTGTATGCATTATCATTATCTCATTAGATCCTCGCACTGAGCACTGTGAACTTGAAGTTCAAAAGATAATGCAATAAATATTATAAATCAACTGCCAGATTTGCAGACCTGCTAAGAGTTATTAAATCTCATATTCCAGCTATAAATGCTCCAATTATAATTGATGTCCCAGCAAGACAATCTATCAGTGTAAATGAAATTAAACCACGTTTAAAACGTGGAAGATCAATCGGTTCCAAGGATAAAATCCTAGAAAAAGAAAGGAGCAAATGATCAAGATGGTCATAAAATGGAGCCAATTGATTATGAAAATCCTGAAGACATAACTTTCTATGAAACCCCAGAAGAGGTTCAGGTATCTGAAAATAATGAAGAGATCTCGATTAGTTATGTCATTGCAGGAAAAAGATGGAACCGAAAATATAAAGTTGTCGACAACAATTTTTGCATATAATGTTTTTGTTGAAATAATGCAACAAGACGAGGATCTTGAATATAAATTTGTTGATAAATATAAATCAAGAAATGATTGCCCAAAATGTAGAGACGCAATTCAAGCAGAATTGAATTCGCTTGAAAAATAAAGTTTTTGGACCTATAGTCCAATATCTGAAGGTATAAAGCCAGTGGGTTACAATTGAATTTTCTTCGAAAAATGAAATGAGAGAAAGAAATGAAATCGTGATATATAAAGCATGAATTATGACACAAGAATTTTTGCAAGATGCCGGCATTGATTATATGGAAACACGTTCTCTTGTGGTGGATGCAATCACCTTCAGATATCTTATTAATCTTGCAGTATATGAAAATTTTGACATACGTCTAATGGATATTATTACAGCCTATGGCTTACTCGAGTGTGAAATATATATGAAAATCCCTGAAGGATTCAAAATGCCTGAAGCACATAAAAATTCCTAGGAAGTTTGTTCAATAATGCTTCAGAGATGATTATGACATATGATATAATCTCCTTAGTGGATATTTACTAAATGAAAAGTATACAAATGATCCAATTTATTACTGTGCCTTTATTAATAATATGGATCTAATTTTAGTAAGTGTATATAATGATGATTTAAATATCATCGAAACTCCTGAAGAGTTTCCAAAAGCAGTAGATTATTTGAAGAAAGTTGAAATGAAAATCTTGAAAAGACAATGTTTTGTCTTGACTTGTAAATTGAACATTTGACGAATGAAATATTCGTTCATCAATCAACTTATATAGAGAATATTTTGAAGAGATTTTATCTAGATAAAATACATCCATTGAGTACCCCAATGGTTGTGAGATCGCTCAATATAAAGAAATATTCATTTCAACCCCAAGAAAATAGTGGAGAATTTATTGGTCATGAAGTACCATATCTTAGTGCAATTGGGGCATTAATGTATCTTGCTAATAATACACAAATGGATATAACATTTTCTATAAGTGTATTAGCAAGATTTATCTTTTCTCCAATACGAAAATACTGAAATGTTATAAAACGTTTATTTCAGTATATTTGAGAAATTATTGACATTATATTATTTTATGAATGTGGACATCAACTTACTTGTTATGCAGATGCAAGATTTTTATCTAATCTATATACAACTAGATCTCAAACAGGTTATTTATTCACAAGTGAATGTTAGTTATTTTATATTTGGTTTAGATCAATGATATAACACATTCATGAAACATGCAATCTTCTATTAGAAGAAAGAATTTCAACAATATTATATGAAGATTATGCTGCATGCAAAGCTCAATTGAAGGGATGATACATCAAAGAAGATAGAACGAAGCATATTTCACCGAAATTCTTCTTCACTCTTGATCTTCAATGAAATGGTGAAATCTATGTTCATTGAATTCGTTCAAGTGATAACTTGACAGGTTTATTTACTGAGGCGTTGCCTACTTCAAATGTTGAGAAGTTGGTATATGATAATGGAATGTACGTATTCAAAGATACTCAATGATGTTATCATCAGGGGGAGTAAAATACGTGCTGCACTCTTTTTCCCTTAACCAAGGTTTTGTCCCATTGGGTTTTCCTGGTAAGGTTTTTAATGAGGCAGCTACCAATACGTATTATTTAGATATGTATACTCTTTTTCCTTCACTAAGATTTTTTCCCACAGGGTTTTTCTTAGTAAGGTTTTAACGAGGTACATTATCTATTGATGGACATCCAAGGGGGAGTGTTATAAATAATATTTATTATGAATGTCCATTACCCCAAAGAGATTGTACTTCCAATTGAAGATCTCAACTACCTCAGGATGCAATATTGGTGAAGATCACAATCATCTCATTACACAATGTTAGCAGTCAATATTTCCATTCTATGCACATTCTATTTTGGGTGACAATCTATCTTTCCATATCAAGAATATCTTATTGTGTTCAAGAATCATATATTGTATTTCCATATCTGAGTAAATGTTCATTCTACTATAAATATTTAATGCACTCAATTGAATGAATTACTTCTGATTGATCTTGTTCTAGTTTTCTTCTTTGTCTCTGATATATTCTCTTTATTTTATAACAGTTTATTCAATTATTCGTTCAGATACACATATTAATAGCTTTGGGCTCCTCTCCTTGAGATAATCTCTCAATGAATAATGAGATCTAGCTAGTTGTAATATTTTAGTTAAAGGCTAGATTTACTCTAGCACTTGAAAGATTTGAATATTAAACGTCGGTGAATGCTATTAGTCATTGAGAGAGATCCACGATCCGCGACATTGTTAGCTTTCCTCAACACATGAACAAATTTAAAAGATCCAACTTGATATCTTGAATGATCATCTTAATTTTCCAAGGAAGGGCTTTGCTAGCTGAGTTGAGCACGTGTATGATACTCGACTTATCCCCTTCAATTATGATTTTTGAAACAGGCTTGCCAAAATTAAAGCTTTCTTATTGGCTAATGCTTCCGCCATAATTGAACCCACTGTCCCACATTCTTCATAGAAACATAATATCATACGACCCTGGGAATCCCGAGCTACTCCATCAAAACCGGCCTAAGTGATATTACCAATCTTTTGTGAAGAGCCATCTACATTTATTTTGACCCAACTAGCTACTAAGAGGAGGCTCCCAGTTGAAATGCGACAGCTTTTGGTTATTCTTTCCATGAGTTATATGGACATTGTTGAAAGTATATTCTTCTGTTGTAAAACGAGCAATCTGATGAGCTGTGTACACTTTACCTCCATGAGATTTCTCATTGATGCTGTTCCATATCAACCACTTCGTATATGACAGAATTGTAATGCTCTTGCTCTGCTGATCCTGACTTGAGATTGCACTACACAACAAGTTTTCTAGATGATCTTCAACTGAACTACAATCACGCCAAGTAATAGATGATAAGTTCCAAACGTTCTGCTGGCTGGACAGTAAATGAAAATGTGATCTAGAGAGGCTAATGTTGCACCACACTGAACACATGATCCTTGAATATTGCAGCCTTTTCTAACTAAAAGATCCAGTAAGTAAAGCAACAACACATTATTGCACCTGGATTTTAAAAATCAAATCCTTGTAATTATCTTTAAAAATTTTTTGAACCGAACATCAAACACCCTATTGCGCATGAATAATTCAACAAATCCCAATGGGCAACGCCATTCAGAAATTTCTACAAACAATACGCATGCGTTCCTTTGAGTCGACTCTTACCTTTTTACCCTTGCATTCGACACCAGATTTCTCAGAAACTTAGCCGATTTGGAAATCGGAGAATTAGCGGCCATTAGATTATACAGAACATTTTCAACCTCTCCAATGGAGGGTCGTTTGCTAAATTTAGAAATCACCTTCATCTCACCTTCTTCTTCAACCGAAACTTCCCATTTCTCACTACTGAAAACCCCATTTTTCACACACCTGAAAACCACTCCTCTCTTCCTAGTCAGAACACCTCTGACCTCCAAACCCATGAAAGAATAAACCACTTCAAACGACCTAACAAAGCTACTCAGTTCTCCGAATCCGCTTTCTTCTTCAACTGCCCACTTGGGATTGAAAATCAACATGGGTTTCGGATATAATCTGTCACTAACCACCTTCATAACATCCAATTTTGAAGCCTCTGGGGCTAAAAACACTGCTACGTCGGCGGAATTCAAGACTCTGGCATCATAATCAGTGAGCGAAGAAATGTCGATTTGTTCAACTCGGTTTGATTTCAGTGGAAGAGACTCGAAAGCTTCGTTAGCTAATGCTGTGGAGGTGGGATCAGGCCATAAGATTAGCATCTTAAGCGGTGAGCCTTTTTTCCTGATGGGTAGGTCTCCGAGCACCTGGAGAGCGAGATGGGACAGCGATTCCACCGAGTCGTCTACGACTGGGATCTCGACTCGGAACCTGGGCTGGCTCTGCTTTCTGAGCTTACCAGCAACTACTCTTGGGTTGTTGATGGGCTTCTCTAAGGTGGTTGAGAGGCATGTCTTGGCTTGGAGAATGGCTTCTTCTTTAGTGGTGGGTGGTGTATAAGATGAGAGTGAAGATTGCACAAATGAAGGTCCATGAAGTGACCGCTTGTGTGACAATAAGGAAAGGTGGAGATGATGGTTTTCACAGTAACGGTGCCTGAAAGGAGCTGGTTGAGATGGGAAGAGAACAGTTCTCATTGAAGGTATCGATGAAGCAGTGGCTTTTGTAATCTTCATTGTAGGCGTCCCGAGTTTGAGGAGATTGGAAGCCATCAGTGAAGCAGTGGGTGTTCTCTAGGTTCGTTTCGGTGTGGGTGATGGCAGTACGCAGTAGCACTCAATTCTTGACAGTCACGGATAACATGGAAAATCATAGCAGCCACTCAAATAGGATTACAACCATGGAAGTATATTTCGGTTCGGCGAAATTCACCTGTTTGGGCAGGGGCTAAACGAAACCAGGGGAGAAACGATATATCGTGAGATATCCCCGATTTGGAGATTTTGTGATATTTCAGAAAATTTTTTATTTTTTTATTTGTGATTTTATGTGATTTCTTGCACTTTTTAAGCGATTTCTCTCGTGATTCTATCACAATTTTACCAATTATATCCCAATGATTCAAGACTCAAAATTTAATGTGCTAAATGTAATTAGGAGGACAATTTACATAGAATAATTTATAAATAGGAAGACATTTTATAGCAAAATCTTCAAGATTAATGAGCAATCTTTTTTTTTTTTGGTATAGATTAATGAGCAATCTTACCAACTATATTCAAGTAATCTAATCCTCAAAAGTCAACATGCCAAATGTGGTTAGGGAAGAGTATATACATGAAATAATTTATGGAAACAATTTAAATTATGAAGGGATTTTGTAATAGAATCGTCGGTTAATCATTCCAACTATATCCGAATGATTTAGGCCTTAGAAGGTAACACATTAAATGTGGTTAGGCAGGAGATTTAAATGAAAATATTTATAGAAAATAATTTAAATTTACCACATATTTGCATCAAATTAGGATAGGCATCGAATTTGGGTTTAAAATGACCAAAAATACCCCTGAAACTCGTGGGCAAAATTACCTAAAGTCAACATGCCAAATGTGATTAGGGAAGAATGTATACATGAAATAATTTATGGAAACAATTTAAATTATTAATGAATCTTGTAATAGAATCTTCAGAGTGAATGGGATAATCATTCCAATTATGTCTGAATGATGTAGGCTTTAGAAGGTAACATATTAAATGTGGCTAAGTAGGAGAATTCAAATAGAATAATTTTTAGGAAATATTTTAAATTTACCACATATTTGTATTAGATTAGGATAGGCATCAAATTTACCAAAATTATTGAATAAGAATATCCAAAAAGAATAGGCGAAATTTTCTATATGGGGGGCGAAATATCGCAGAGATCTCGGTGATATTTCACCAATTCACCCGGTTCGCCGGGTAGCGAACCGGGCGATATTTACGAACTTTCGTTCTTTGATTACAACTTCCGTTCCTTTTTTGTACCCCTATTACTCTATATAAAGATATGTGGACTATTATTTATGTACCAAACAACTTTTTGTGGAGGTGTCCATCATTATGTGTGATGTGGAGAAAATATGATCGAACTTGATTCATTTTTAGTTCGACCCTCGACTCTGGTCGAGACGAAGGGAATCGACTTGATCCCGAGAGAGCTGGGTTCAAGAGATAGCTTGCTGAGGAAGAAAACTAAATTAGCTACAAGCATGCCCTAATACGATACTTTTGGAGTAGGTTAATTAAAAACTAAATCAGCCACAAGCATGCCCTAATCCGATACTTTTGGAGCAGATTAATTAACCTAATGATGGCTAGCAAAGTTTGGCGGCTGTCAATCATCGCTATCATATGGATAACCACCGGATAACAGTCGGGTTATCCTAGGAGTCCTCTACTAGTCCAAACTAGTAGAAGTCTATCACTCAACGGATCTATCTGTTAAGATCCAACGACTATCCGAAAAAGGCTCAAATACATCCAACGAAGAAGATTCGAAGGTACACTCTATATAAGACATCAACCTACCCATAAGGGGAGGACGGACGAAAACACTCAGATGCTTACTATCTAAATTGTATTTTTGTTATTCATTCCTTAGCTCTGTACTCTAGCAGAGCAGTTTGTGATTAAGTTCATCAACTGACTTAGCCTTCGGAGGTGACTCCCGATCCCAGCGGTCAGGCCACATCTAACGCTTTATTTTGCAGGTCCTTTTCAGGGGATCTAACGGCTGAGTAGATCTTGGACGCATCAATGCCATTATGGACTAAGGCTCTTTTTTGTATCAATTATCATTCTTTATTATGCCTATTTAAAAGAAATAAGTACAAGAATTCATTATTGGTTAATAATGAAAAATGGTTTAATGAATTTTGTCGAAAATAAATTATGAAATGAAAAATAAGTTTAGTGTCAAAATAAAAAAATGTTAGAAAATGATAGTGAGCAAGTGAGAAAAGAGGGAAGAAGTTTGGTTTTTATAAAAGAATGCGTATTGACTATATTACTCTCATCTTAACTATAAAATTTTATGTCAACTTGTACATAAATGAAGAGAATGAAATTCTCACTATAATCTATAATAGACAAAAAGTCAAAAAGTCTATTATGAATTTTGAAGTTTTTTCTATTATTTTAAATAAAAAAACTGATAATATATGCCAAACAATTTAAAACAATAAAAAATTCTCATAATTGAGAATGATATTTGACACCAAAAAAAGCCTAAGCAACGTTGTGATAATCATCTTTTATTTTTTTTGTTGGTAGCCAAACAAAATACTATTGTAAACTAAAGGAACATAAATAGAAATAATGTATTAAACAATCAACAAACAACCTACAATAGACACAAGAATTTTTTTACATGAAAAAACTCACAAGGGAAAAAATTATTTATTGGAGTCCATCCAAACTTTCACTATAACTAAATAATAACAATAGTGAGTATACAATCAGTACCTCATCTTTAGATTAGAAGAACACAAAGTCACAACCACATCATAAAAAATCAAAATTTAAGAGAAAATATAGAAAAGTCACTAGAGAGATCTTCATGTGAGCTAGGATAGAATAAAATTCTAACTCTTGGATGCGAAGAGCTAGGTGCCACGACCATTCCCTTCAAATTTTACCTCATTCTAGTGAAATCTTGCTATTGGATTTACCAAAGAAACCAAGCAAAAACCCCTCTTTTTCTTCTTCTTGTTTTTGCTTCCTTTTCTCTCTCTTCGTTTTTCTTCTTGTGCGGCACTAACGTTTCAAATTGAAAAGTGAACAATCAAGAAACCCTATTTTATTTTTCTTTTAAAAAAAGAACTTGGGCTCACATGGTGGGCCATGGACCCAACAAATCTCCCTGTTTGTGCCCATGAGAAAGGAAACCATAAATTGACTCCTTATTAAGAATACATGTGTGTAAGCTCCTTGCACACCTCAAACTTCTCTCAAATAACAATTTTTGTTAACATATCAGAGACATTCTTATCCGTGTGAATCTTTATAATCTTCAACAACTCACCTTCCACCATATCACACGACCAATGATATCTAACATCAATGTGCTTTGTGCGAGAGTGATATATAGAATTCTTGCTCAAGTCTATAGCACTCTAATTGTCACAATAAACCACATATTTTGTCTTGTTTGAAACTCAATTCTTGAAAAAAAAATATTTCAACCACAACATTTCTTATCATGCTTTTTCCAACAGTAATGTATTCAGCCTCAATTATAAACAAAGCCAAACATGTTTGTGATTTGAACTGCTAAGAGACAACTCCCCCCACAAAAGTAAACAAATACCATGAAGTTGACTTTCTACAATCAAGGTCACTCGCTGTGAAATCCCACCTAACCCTAAACCTGGACACCTCGTTTTTTTGGATGAAGAAGTGACTTGAATGATGTTTTTCCTTGAAGTTGGACCTTTAGTACAGTGTTGATATCTTTGGAAGGTCCTAGGAAGTCAGGTCAGACCTTTTCATAAGTTGGTTGAAGACCCAAGTGTTGGTTTTGACCCTAGAGATCCAAAATTCAGCAAGTTGACAAAGGGAGACCCTTTGGTCGATACCATCGACCTAGCACCATCAACCAAAGCAGCCCCGAAAACAGAATTGTCTAATTTTGGATTATGGATCTATATATATATGCAACCTCGGTCTAAACCTAAATATTTTGCCTCTTAATTGTTGGAGAACGTGGGAAGAACCCTAGAGTCTCCTTTTCAAGCCAAGGAAGATCCCCAAGCATTCAACCAAGGTTCCCTCTTGTGCAAGGACCTCTCTCTGTCCTTGAAGTACCATCGAAGTTTGAAGAATTATTTTTTTTGCTCCTGAATCTTTGAGAGCTAACTGTGATAAAGCTAAGAAGTTTCTCAAAGTTTAAGACCTACTATCAAGACATATTTCACTATCCTCCTGATTGAGAATTATGCCCAAATAGTCCAGAATTTGAAGGAGATTGAAGAATCTAAGAAGGAAAGTTCGTCTTCAAAGACCTTGGTAGAGAATGTAAAACCCAGCCCTAACCTTGACCCGGTAACCTTGTTATTTGTAGGTCCGATGACCCGGAGTAAAGTAAGAAGTCAGCTTTGGGCCATCCCAGTAGAGGACTTGGTGTCTGGCTTTGAATCCATGAAAGTTGATGATGAAGTTCTATTTATGGAAACTGAATCTTGATGAAGATCGGATTAGTTGATGGACTTGGAGTGCTCTCTATCTTGGTTTGAAGGCATTTCTACCTATTAGGTAAGTCACTTGACTTGTGTGCAAAACCCCTTTAGGATTGGATTTGATCTGGGCCTTCAATTCCCTGTTTTGGACTTGCTGTCAGCATTGGTCGACTGATTGGTCGATCGGGGGCGATCGACCAATCCACTCGACCAATGAGTGCTGTCTTTGGCAATTAGGTTTTTCTTGCTCTATTTAAGTCCAATCTCGAGTCCACTTCGTATTTGCTGCCTCCAAACTCTTTGGAACGAACCAAAGACCTCTGCAAGTCATCTCCCTTGCATCCTTGGTGTTTTCTTGACGGATCTTCGTCGAAACTCTTTCTTTTGCATCAAAAGGTATTTCTACTCTCACTTCTTCTCCTCCATCTTTGTTTTTCTTTCCTTTTTGAGTTGAGACAGTAGAAGAGATGCTGCATTCTCTGTTGCAAACATCTCTGAACATGTTCTCATGATCATCCTAAGGATTTGAGGCTAGAACAATGATCTTAACCATGATCATTGCAAGCTTTTGAAGGAATCATGATCAAACCATGATCTAATCTTGTTAAACTTCTGATTTGAATTCTGATCTCTTTGGATCTTCTATATTGATCATTTTAGTAGTTAATTACTGTGTTTTCTTTCCATGATCCATGATCTATCAATCTCTAATTGTTCTCTTCTACCATACTATGTGTTCTTCATGAAGCATGGTAGTTACATATATGGTAGGTTTTATTTCCTTATTTAGATTTATGCTTCTAAGCCTTTTTCCTTGAAGATCTAAGTATGTTTTCATGATACCTTTACCTGAAGCAATGATCCATCCTCCTATTGTTCTTGTCTTTGATTTCTATTTCGAATTCATCAAGATCCATGGTTGATCTAATTATGGTAACTTTTTGTTTCCTAATTTGGATCTTGATGTCTTGATTTGATTGGTGTTTTGAGGTCCCCTATATGTTAGAACTACTGATGTAGCTTACCCCTTGATTAGTACCCTTTTGAACCACCAAATTCGGATTTCATATCTTAAAACTCTATTTTTTTAGGCTCTTGTATGCATTGGTCGTGGACGATTGGACCAATCCACCAATCCACTCGACCAATGAGTACAGCAACTCCAGAATTGGTTTGTGTTTGATGTTTTGGTATCTTTTCTGTTAGGGATCTTTCCTAATATGTTGTATATACTTGTTTAGGACCTTCTTCTCAAGTTTGCCAAGATCTTACTTGATTTCTTAGGATCCCTTTGCAAGTTATAAAAGGTAAGGATGGTTATTTCCTTAATTACATAGATAGCATGAATCTAGTTTCTATATTTGAATATCATTGACATGTTTCCTAAATTAGATTCTTACAATGATATACTACTGTTGTATAACTTTGATTACAGTAGCATTACTTGTTTATGATTAATTGATTCATGAATGATTTATTTACCAATTATATACAAGTTGATTGTACTTATTGATTTCTTTCCATATATGAAGTTACCATATATGTGATGATATGAATTGATGCATGTGTATGCTTAAGTATGATTTGGAAAGGAGAGGTGTCCTTTTGACACTTCTGTCCTTGGACTACTACGGGAATATTATGGGATGTTTCCGGAGATGCCCTCTGGACACCTTCCTAAACTGTTGGATGACATATCTAGGATTGTCTAGTAGTGTTTGGCTAGGATGTCCTGTTATGTCAGACCCTAATCGGAGGGGTATTGAGACCGAACGACCCATGGTAGCAATGGGGATTCATGGGCGCTCAAGACCGGTAACCAACCAGTGAGGGGACAGGAATCACATTGTGGGGGCCATTTATTGGTAGGGTTGCATATGGTTAGACTTGGGCTCACGGGCGCTTAAGACCGGTAACCAACCCGTGAGAGGACGTGAGAGCTTCCCGTTTACCATATGTGGATGATCAATAGGGTTGATGAGTCCGTAGTCAGGGACTATGAGGTCTCTAGTGTGAAGGATACCGGAAAGGATCGTCAGGGACGAGGAATGGACGTATCTGGATCTCGACTTGATGTAACTAAGTAGAAGACTTGCATTTGGCTAGGTTTTACCCCGACATGTGCCAGTACTTATACCAAATGGTTGTGAGAGAGTGTGTTGACTTAACCCCCTGCCATGGTTTGTCCTGAGGGATGAAGGACCCATTACCAATCGGCTGCTCAAGACCGGTGAAATGATCCGTGAGAGAATCCAAGATATCTTAAATGGTTGAGGATGTGAGCGGACCTTCCTAAAGAAGTAAGGTGCTATGACTTAAAGCATGTCTGCCAATAGAGACTAGCATACATAGAGTTAGATTCATTCATTCATTGCTTGTCTCATATCATATTGCATTTATGTTGTTCTGGAATCCTGCCATTTATGTTATTATGGATTTTAATCGCTTTACCGAGTTTCTTTGAAACTCATTCCTTTATTGTACAATGTTTGTTAGACTATCCTGCAGGTACTGAGTACTATGACGGTCCCTATGAAGAAGCGCAAGGCGAAGAGGCATATCTCCAGGAAGGTGATTGCGGTTACCACAATTACACTGAAGATTCCGCGAGTGGTTATGCTCCGTACGATGCTTAGTCCGACCATTGAGTGGAAGCGTCCTTGTGCCATTTATGAGATTTACACTTATAAGGATGTTGTCTATAAAGTGGAGAACAATTTAGTTACCCAATGTACTTGCTACTGGGATTAGATTTTTGTCTAGTTTATTCTTTTAGAGCTACTTTTCCGCTGGTTGTAGAGTGGGATTTTTGCCTCACTTTACTTATCTGTTTGACACTCTGATTATATCTATCATTCTGATTCATTTATGATTCATTCTTTCTTTATTGGATCTATGGTTTATCTTCCGCACTTTTATTATGATTGTTCATGATTATGTTATTGTTTATGTGGGAGGTTGATCACTCGATACCTGATCTTCGGGCTGTGGATCACACTCTCGGGTATGCCAGATAGGGTACCGGCTGGGAGGACGTGACAGAGAAGAAATCTTGGTTTATTTGATAGAACTGATAGGAAGTTCACAAGACCTACACCGTACCCTACTCCTACTTTTCAGCCTAAGAGTGCAAGACAAAGTTCTGGAAATGTTCAGGCCGAACAACAGAGCCAGTTTGTTAGGAACAGACTGGTTGTGAATGCTCAAGCTGCCAGTCCAGTTTATGCGAATCCTAGACATGTGAGTCAAAAACCTCCGATGGCAGTACCTTTAGCAACATCAAGGGATCTTGTTTGTTTCTTTTGCAAGCAGACTGAACATTTTGCACGTGCTTGCCCTCAAAAGACTAGTTAGCTACCTGCCGCTATAGCAAAAGACTGCACTAGTCCTTCTGTGAAACCCGGCCCTAACCTTAACCCGGATACTCTTTGATTGTAGGTCCGAAGACCCGAAGTAGAAGTGAAAGTCAACTATGGGCCATATTGGTAGATGATATAGTGTTCGACTCCGAACCTATGGAGATTGAAAATGATGCCCCATACTTGAAGTCAGTGTTGGATATAGAGAAGAGACTGCACCTTGATGAAGAGAAGATTAGTTGATGACCTTAGAGCTTGGTGGGATATGATTTAAAGCCATTTTTTCATGCTAGGTATGTTATAGAATATGTGTTTAAAGTTTCGTTTGATTCCGAGTAGTGGAAGACCCTCAAATCCCTATTTTTGGCTTTGCTGTCAGCCTGGGTCGAGTGCTCAATGCTACCCAGCCAATCGACACAGTGTTCCTGAACTCGAATAGAATCTTCTGTTTTGAGAATCTTGCTATATATACCCCATGACTTCGTGATTTTAGTATCCCTAGCCTCCATAACACCTAGAGAACGAAGGGAAACCATCTCCAAGCCTCCAAGAGTGAAGAAGAAGACCTAATCTTGCAATCTTGCAAACTCTCTCTCTCTCTCTTGTTCTTAAATTAAAGGTTAGTAATCTATCTTTTATGTTAATGATTTATTCTTTCTATGATCACTCTCATCTCTGAACTGAGATTATGATGAAGATGCTGCAACCTTGTAGTCATATCTTTACAATCTCTTTTCATTCTCTTGTACTATGATAATCTCATTCATTCTTAACATGATTCTTATGATTTCTTCTTAAACTATGATAATATTTCCTATTTTGATTCATTCTAGCATTATAGATGCTTCTCTATGATTATTCATACCTCTGATCTATTGTGTTCTTGTACTAGAATGAGATCTAATCATCTCTAGTTCATCTCTTTCATTCATAGCATGTTTCCAATGAAAACTATGTTTTTTACAAAAATAGAAACTATGGTTCTAAATTAGGAAGTAATGTTTTAATGGTGGTTTGATGTCTAAATTATGCTTTCTAGGCTTAGACTACTGTGTTAGACAATCCCTCCAAGTTTCGTCGCATTCCGGTTTCTGTAGCATAGGTTTCGGATCAAGATTCCCTTTTTACTTTCGGATTTACTCTTGGGCAGACTGCCTGGGTCGAATGCCAATGCTACCCAGCCAATCAACCCGCAACTGCAGAATCTGTTTTCTTCGTCCGATTTGATTCGAATCATGCTTATTCTTTTAGGACTACTTCCTAATGATTGTGTGATGCTATTTTAGGGATTGTTTGCTAACTTTGGATTCATTCTCTTGTTCGTCCGGAATATTCTCGGATCTATTTAAGGTAAGGAAAGTTGTTACCATATTAACATAGATTTGCATAGATTTAGTTTCTAATTTGGGAACTACTTAGATTTGCTACTGTTATGTTAGTTTCTATTATGATATGAATGCTGCAAGTACACTAGGATCTTATTTCTTTATTTACTTTATGTACTTGATTTTGTAAGAATACTTACTCATGTATGTTTCCTTATTTATTTAATATTGTCTTATTATACTCTTTCATATGATGTGATATTTGTCGTGGATGATATGACTGAATTATGATTGTGATTGCTTAGGTATGATTTGGGATTGGGGAATGTCCTTTTGACATTTTTGTCCTTGGACCTCATTGGGAGTAGTATGGGATATTTCCAATGTTGCCCTTTGATGCTTTCCCGGATTATTGGTTTTCATACTTAGGACTTGTCTAGTAGTGTTTGGCTAGGTTATACCCCTGTTATATCAGACCCGAATCGGAAGGGTATTGAGACCGAACGACCCGTGGTAGCAATGGGGATTCATGGGTGCTCAAGACCGGTGAGTTATATCCGTGAGGGGACATGAATCACATTGTGGGGACCATTTGTGGGTAGAGTTGCATATGGATAGACTTGGGCTCATGGGCGTTCAAGACCGGTAACCATCCCGTGAGAGGACATGAGAGCTTCCCGTTTACTATATGTGGATGACCTATAGGGTTGATGAGTCCGTATTTGAGAGAGTCGGATACGCTGACTCTAGTGTGAAGGATACCGGAAAGGATCCCGAGAGGGGAGGAATGGACGTATCTGGATCTGAGTTGATATGACTAAGTAGAAGACTTGCATTGGGCTAGGCTTTACCTTGACATGCGCCAATACTTAGACCAAACGGTGATGTGAGAGAGAGGTGACTTAACCCCTAACCATGGATTGTCCGAGATGGATGAAGGACCCACTACCAACTGGCGTTGTGTGATGAGACCTACCCAAAGAAGTATGGTGCTATGACTTAAAGCATGTCTATCTATAGAGACCAGCATACATAGAGTTAGACTCATACATACATTGTTGCCTCAAATCATATCATCTTATGCTTTGTTTGTGTTACTATGTTATTTATGCTATTATGGAATAACTTGCCTTGCTGAGTTTCTCTGAAACTCATTCCTTTTTGTACAATATCTTTTGTTAGACTATTCTACAGGATTTGATGGCTATGAAGCACAATATGAGGAAGCGCAAGATGAAGAAGCGTACCATACGCAAAGTGCTGGCGACTACGAAGATTACTGTGAGGATCCCTCGAGTGGTCTCTCTTGTTACCAGGATTAGCCCTACTGTGGAGTGGGAGCGTTTGAGCATCATCGATGAAGTCTATGTCTATGAGGACATCCTTTATAAAGTAGAAAAGACTCTAGTTTAGATTATATCTTTCTTTCTTGTCTTTAGAATCAGTTGTAATCCCATTGATTTTCGAATTACATTCCGCTGTACTCATGGAGTGAGATTCCGCCTCACTCTACTTTTGATTTATATATCTATTGGTATCTTTTCCGCACTCTGATGAATATCTCGTTACTTTACCTTGATTCATTTGAATAATATTGTAAACATTGATTTAGTCTTGTTCTTGATTATATTGTTGTGAATGTGGGAGGTTGATTTCTCTAACTATTGGATCTTGTGGACTGTGGATCACACACTCGGGTATGCCAGATAGGGTACCGGCTGGGTGGATGTGACACCTTCCAGCGGGAAAAGTGTTCAGTATATCTAGTACTGAACACGATGTGAGTCATGATGTAGTGACAGGTACATTACTCTTCGCTTCTGTACCTACTTTTGTTTTGTTTGATACTGTGAAATCCAGCCCTATCCTAACCCTGACCCTGACCTAGAACCTCCGATGTTTGTAGGTCCAAAGACCCGGAGTGGAAGGAGGAGAGACTTGTGGGCCCTCTCAGTTGAAGACTTGGTGTATGATTCCGAGCCTATGGATATTGACAGTGATGCCCCTTACTTGGATACACTATTAGTGTTCGATGAGAAACTACACCTAGAAGAGGGGTGAATTATTTGAAGTATCTAATGCACTTCTGGACTTGATTTGAAGGTAATTCTTTGATCTAGACTTGTTGATTGACTTGAAATAGAAAGCCCAATCAAATTTGACCCCATCTGGCCTTCCAATTCCCTGTTTGAAGTTATTGTCATTGCTTGGTCGACTGACCCAGTCGATCAACTGGTTATTAAATATGAAAATTACAAATTTCTTGATTATTTTAAGCCTACTTATTGGGACCTCGTGAATAGAACCCTACCCTAATCATTTGGACTCCAGAGAACGAGGAGGGAGCTTCCCAAAGCACTTTCTTGGGTTTGGTGAAGACCCTCTTCAAGAATCCTTGCCTCTTCTCTCGAATTCCTCTCTAAGGTATGATTCTCTCTCTCTCTCTCTCTCTCTCTCTCTCATCCTCTATTCTACTCTATTCTCTTCTTCTTCTTCTTCTTCTTCTTCTTCTTCTTGTAACCTTGGAGTTGGTGCTGCAACCTTGCAACCACCACTCCAAGTGTTCATTCTTTACAAATGTATGATCTCTTTTCATTCTTGCCTATGCTATGCTCTCATTTTGATTCTTGCATATGCATTTCTTTAATTCTCTTCTTAACTTCTTGTATTCTTGTCCTGAACTGAAGTATGAAGCATGCTAAGTCTATTTGCTATGCTAGCATATAATCCTAATCCATTGCTTATCAATTCCCCTAGCTAATTCCCTAATTTCCCTTGCAATTGCATTTGATTTCAATTGATGCTATGATTCTTGTATTTAGAACTTAGGGTTTCAATTTGGGGATTCCTAATTAGACCATTAGATTATGTTAATTACTTGCTAGATAGTGTTCTTATACTGTTACAATTAATCCCTCCAAGTTTCGAATCAATGCAAGCCCCGGAAGCTAGGTTTCGGATCAAATTTCACTATTCATCCCCGCACTATTCACTTGGTCGACTGAGTCAGTCTATCAGTCAGTCGACCAGATGTCTACAACAACCTTGTATTTGCTCGATTTGATCAGTTTGACCTCCGATTTGATTGTTTCTTTCTCTAATGTTGCACATATGTTGTCTAGGGTGCAAGCACTGATTTGGGGACTATTCTAAGTGATCCTTGGTATTAGTTACGATTTGATTAAGGTAAGGATGGTTATTGTCATAATTACATGATTTGTGTGAATCTTGCCGCTATGTTGGAAATGTGGTAGATTTACATTCCTTGAAGTATTTTAAACATCATGTGACTGCTATAAGTACCTTATGACAGTAGTATCATGTTTACATACTCTTACTTATCATGATTATTATTTCTTATCAATTTCATATATGATTGATCATGTGATGTTATGACTTATCTTTCAATATGATGAAGTATCATGTATGTATGATATGATGAAACTGAGAATGTGATTGGATAAGTATGATTTGGGATTGGGGAATGTCCTTTTGACATTTCTGTCCTTGGACATCGAAGGGAATAGTATGGGATGTTCTCCGAAGATGCCCATTGACACTTTCCCGGATTATTGGATGACATACATAGGACTTGTCTAGATGTGTTGGCTAGGATGTCCTTGTTGTATCAAACCCAAATCGGAAGGGCATTGAGACCGAACGACCCGTGGTAGTAGTGTGATTTGATGGGCGGTCAAGACCGGTGAGTTATATCCGTGAGAGGACATAAACCACATTGCGGATACTCGAAAGGGGCCATTCATTGGTAGGGTTACAAATAGCTAGACTTGGGCTCACGGGCGCTCGAGACCGGTGAGTCATATCCGTGAGAGGACGTGAGAGCTTCCCGTCTACTATTTGTGGATGACCAATAGGGTTGATGAGTCCGTATTTAAGAGAGTCAAATACTCTGACTCTAGTGTGAAGGATACCGGAAAGGATCCCGGGATGGGAGGAATGGATGTATCCGGATCTGACATGATACGACTGAGTAGATAACTTGCATTGGGCTAGGCTTTACCTTGACATGCGCCAATACTTAGACCAAATGGTGATGTGAGAGAGTGGTGTCTAAAACCCCACCCATGGGTTGTCCAAGATGGATGCAGGACCCATTACCAACCGGTGTTGAGTGACTGAGACTTACCTAAAGAAGTATGGTGCTATGACTTAAAGCATGTCTACCATAGAGACTAGTATATGTAGAGTTAGAATCATATTTGCATCATCTGTTTCATATCATTTTGCATCATGTTATGTTTTGTATCATATGATTTATGTATTATTGAATAACTGCCTTGTTGAGTTCTCTCGAACTCATTCCTTTTTGTACAATTGTTTTGTTAGAATACTCTACAGGTATTGAAGAACCTGATGGCTCCTTCCTCAAGACGAACCCGGACTCCTCATACTACTCTGAAGGTCTTGACTACTATGAAGGTCATGGTGAAGATCCCGAGGGAAGTTACCCTCCGTACCAGGATTAGCTCGACCTTAGTGTGGGAAAGGCCGTGTTTGGTCTCCTATGTTTATACCTATGATGATATCTTGTATAAGACCGAGGAGACCTTAGTGTAGACTTTTATATTGTTATACTCTTTTAAAGACTTGGATATGTAAACTTTAACTTTGATTGATCTACTTTCTGCTGTGTACTGAGGGAGTGATTTCTGTTCACTTCCTTCCTTTTGATTATATATTTGGTATTGTTTTATTCCGCACTCTGATTATCTATTCTTATCTTATTCATGATTTCTTTTATTATATGCTTTAACCTTGATTATTATTGTTCATGATTGTGTTATCGCATATGTGGGAGGCATGGTTGCTTGATACTTGATCCTTGGGACTGTGGATCACATACCCGGGTATGCCAGGTAGGGTACCGGCTAGGTGGATGTGACAGATACGAGTGCATCTCATACGTTCATATCATTTGCATTCATTAGAAAGACTACAATGGCACCAAAGAACTTATCTAGATGTTTGATGATTAGTACCCCCACTTAATTAGTAGTACAACTTGAATAAGTATTAGAAGCACGCCCTGTTTTTGTCTGTGGAAGAAATCTAAATGCCGATTTAGTGCTTTTGGATATGAAGGATTTCGACATTATTTTGGGATTAGATTGGTTGACAGCCCATAAAGTTGTAAGTCTTTGTTCTTTAGAAAGAGTTCAATCCCATAGTGAGGGAAATTCAACTTTTGAATTTCGAGGAAATCAAGGAAGAGTTAGTAAGAAGACTTTGACTGCATTGATGCAAGCGAGTGCATTAGTGGGAAGTGCTTCATCTGGAAGCAAGGTCAAGGAAAAGAAGAAGCTTGAGGAAGTCAAGGTAGTTAATGTCACATCCACTCAGCCGGTAGCCTATTTGGAATACCCAAGTGTGTGATCCACAGTCCTGAAGATCCAGTATTCGAGGAAATTGTCCTCCCATATTCACAATAATATAATCATGAACAAGATTAAATCAAATGTTAAATTTATTAATTAAAAAATCAAAAATAAGGTTCAAGAATACAATCAGAGTACGGAAAATGATACCAATAGAATAAATCAAAATGTAGAGTGAGGCGGAAACTCACTCCACAGCAGCAGCGGAAAAGTAGATAAAAAAGGGGTTGATTACAACCGGTTCCCAAAATAAAAAGGGGAACAAACAACTAAGGTCTCAACTCAATTATAAAAGGTCAAAAAGAGGATGAGACGATGTTCCATCGCTGGCACACAGGTGCAAAAGCCGAACTAATCCTGATAAGTATCAGTCTTGTACTGATAGTCTTCACCGATGTAGTCACTATAGCTAGTACCTTGAGTACCATACGAATCATCAACTTGGTCTTCATAATACTGACCATCATAGTCTGTAGTAGTAGTACTTGCAGGAAAGTCTAACAAAAGATGTTCCAAAAAGAAGTGATTCAAAAGAACTCAGCAAGGCAGTTCAATCCATAATACCTTAATAACACATGGTAGAAAATCATACAGAATGCAAGATGGTATGAAATGGACAATGCAGATATGCTTCTAACTCTATGTATGCTGGTCTCTATTGGTAGACACGCATTAAGATAGAACACCACACTCCCTCGGGTAGGTCTCAGTCACTTTTCCCTCACGGCTCTGATGCACATCTTTTGGGTTCTCCACGGTAATTGGGTCAAGGTATCCTTCCCGAACATTCTATGGTTGGGTTTAGGTCAACATTATCGCTCACCACCAGTGGTATGAGTACTGGTGTGTGTCAGGGTTAAGCCTAGCCAAATGCAAGTCTTCTACTTAGTTATATCAACTTAGCTCCAGATACTTCCATTCCTTGCCTCGGACGATCCTTTTCAGTATCCTTCACCCTAGAGTTAGCGTATCCTATGGCTACTGTTGCTTGTGTACCAAGATGTTACGCAAGTGCATGTGTCACAATCAAGTAATATATAATAAGTAGAGTATCGATCCCACGAAGAATTATATCATTAACTTTCAATGTAAAAGTAAAATTTAATTAAACAAGATTAACAAGATTGATTTGTGATTGACTAACTAAATAATCAAATGACAAGTAATTAAAACTAAGGAACTAAAATGTAGATTAAGCAATAGAGGGAACTTAGTGAGTGAAAAGAGTGTTGGGAATCAAGTTTCCCCTCCCTTGAATTTTATAATGCAAGTTCTAAAGTAATATTACAACCCCAAGATAAATCAAGAACTTGGAATGAATGGCAATATGGTATTTTCCAATACACATAAGCTAGCATCCTAAATCAACATCTGCATATTCCTATGAAGAATTGAATTAAGAATGCAATTTAAACCCAATCCAATCAATGGTAATGTGAGGTAATTGGGTATTCCTACCCAACCTACTAATTAACACAACCTAATTAAAGATTATGCTAACTCACACAATTCAACAAACACCAAGACTCCATTAATTTTCCAATTAATGAAATCATAACATTTATTCAAGAAAGATCATTCAAGAACTGAAATTAGTCAATATAACATGTTGAATTCATTAATAGAAAAGTGGATTGCAATAAAACTAAAGAACACATGATTAGTTACATCTCAAAATTCAGATTTAGGTACTACTATCATCCCAACACAGCAAAGATTTAGCTCATAACAGAATTCAAATACATAAAACCAAGTATAGTTGTCATGAGACTAGAAAGTAAGAAGATAGAGTTATAAAAACAAGAAGAAACTAAAGCTTCAATGCTTCCACACGAGCTCCAGCCTTCTTCTCCAGCAAATCAGCAACTCTAGCAGCTCCTTGCATCCACAAGAGCTCCAACATTCGTTCTCTCTTCTCTCCTTGCCTTAGCCGAGTCTCCTCTTTTCTCCTCTTTTCCTCTCCTCCTTTGTACCCTTCTTTTCCCCCAAAAGTGCTAGGTTAAAATTGGCTTGTAGGATTAGAACCTTTTCCTTTGATATCAACGGCTGAGAACCATCATGTATTTACAAGAATATTGTCCACTTAAGTTAGCCCTTTTTGGTCATTTCCATTTGAATTGGATCTGAGAATATTCTGTTCCGTTGCTATAGCAATGCTGTAGCAACTCTACAACAAAGTTAGAGGACATGTTCTTCTTTAATTATGGATCGTCACCTACATTTTCAAGAGAAAGAGAAACAGTCAAATTCATCCACAAATCTGGAGAGAAATTCATGTAAGGGTGACAATAATGAACTAAACAAGATGCAACATGTTAAGACTAAATAAGACAACATCTAATGAATACTATCACTAAAACAAAATACTCCTAAATCAAGCCATCTCAAGTATAAAGTTACCAACCTTAACTCTATTTCATAGAGTTATCACACCCCCAAACTTAAGACATTGATTGACCTCGAGCAATAAAGACAAGTGAAAATACCAACTAACTACTAATGAAAGCATTAAGAAATCAAAAGAAAAGAAAAGCAAATAACCTAGCTCAATCAGCAATAGGATGGGTGTTAGACAGAAGTTGCCTCTCAATCTTTTTCTAATTTTTTAGATCCAACACGTCTGGCCAATAACACTTAGATGTATACTTTACTCATCAGGATGCTCTCAAGTGTGTGTGTGTGAAAGTTAAGAATCTTACTCCAGATCACCCTAGTCCAGCTGAATCATGGTCATCAAGTTTAGTTCATTGATCTAATATGTTGACCAAATGATTACCTCTCCACTAATTAGGGATCTATATCCTTTTACACCCCCAAGAAATTGTTTCATACTCTTTTGAGCCTTTGACCCCCAAACTTATTCTTTTTGAACCTTTTTTTTTTTTTTTTTTTTGTTTTTTGTTTTTGTTTTTTGATCGTTGTTGTCATCCTGCCTTTTTACGCGAATATCTCTCATTTGTGATGAAGATACCCGGTTACTCAACAAGATCACAAACAAGAGTGCCTTGCATGCTCATATTCCGGGCTACTGTTGACGTAAAAAATACACATGGGTTACATGCATATTCCCGGTTACTCGGTTGCCCAAAACAGCATAACATTATTCTCTTTTTGTTTTTATTTTTATTTTTGTTTTTTATTATGCTCATATTTCAGGCCACTGTTGACATAAAAAATACACATGGGTTACATGCATATTCCTGGTTACTAGGCAACCCAAATTAGCGGGGCATTATTCTTTTGGGGAAGGGAAAGGGTCAAACCTCATTCAATATTCACAATGCATAGAGTTCTTGGAAACACCCAAATGGGGACCCCTAATGTGTAAGTCTCAAGGTTCTCATTTAACCAATTCTAAAATCCTAAAACTCTCACATTGATCCAACTTTCCCCAGGTTCTCCAGATCTTGAAACATCACTTGGTGCATCAATAATATGGCATCACAGAAATGAGTAAATGCAGACATCAGATCATTATAGCAGACTTGTGCTAAGATTTCCAACACAATTAGATTAAGAGGCACTGACATTCACATTCATTAACAACCATCCCAATTACATGACAACCCAGATTGACTACACAAGACATTTACCCAAAACATCTACTAATATTGCTTTCAGCATCAAACATCAGAAACGCAGCAAAATAGAATGACCCGACAATAAACAAAATCCTAACTCTAAAATGCTGAACAACAACTTACAAATTAGCAACTAGAACAACCTATGCAGCATTTAAAGTAAACCACAAGAGAATGTTGAAGAAAAATTAAGCAACTAAAAACATCTATAAAATAAAGATGACAAGATGACATATGCAATGATTGGAATCAAGACCAAGCATACCCCCAAACGTAAGATGAGCAGTGTCTCCACAGCGAAAGAAAGAAAAATAAAGTACTGGAAAAACAGAGAAAAAGTAGGAGAACAAGACTTCCCTGAACCAATTACGGAGCTGCTGCATCATCATGAGTGTGAACACTTAGCTGATGCAAAGAGGGAGTGCAACTCGAGTAGCCCTAAGCACACAGAAATCGAACTCAACATCAGTGCCGCAAGGATAGACACCGGAGAAGGAAATCGAAGATGGAAAGTGAGAGGAATTTAGGGGTGTGGTTGGGTAGGCAAGATAGGTGAAGAAAGTAGCACAGAGGTGGGCAAAGGTGGGAAACAGTTTTTTTTTTTTTTTTTTGGGTTTTAAAAGGGTTGGTTCAGAAGTTGGGTGGTTTAAAATAGGTTCGGGTCAGTATGGGTCAACAATGGTTTAGGAGAGATTTAGAAGTGTAGAAACAATGGGTTGGTTGGGTTTGAGGTTAAACCGGGTCAATTGAGTGGTTTTATCCTCACTGTGGTGTTGCTGCAGCATTGCTACAGCAACGAACACAGAATGTAATTTTCAACAGAAAATGTAATTTTTTGACAGAACATGTAAGACCCGACCCGTAGCTGAGGATCAAAACTTTGTAGTAGCATTGTGGCAACATCGCTACAACAAAGATAGTGAAATCTGCTGGATATTGAAACATACTCTGTTCAGCAGTTTGGTTTAATGATAAGTTTGGCAAAACAACCACTCACTCTCTTTTTGTTCCCCACACTCCCTGCACATCAAAGATACATGTACAGCAAATTATCTGTCATTTTTTTTATTTTTTATTTTTTATCACACATTGTGAACTACCTATGACTTATTAAACACCTAATGAACTAATAGCACACAATTAAACTAAAAATAATGAAATTTAAGTGACCTCCCTTCTTTTTAAGCCTCTTGAAGGATGATTGAAGATTTGTCCCGCTCCAATGGTGCTCCTCAATAATGCTTGATCCACTGCATGCTCTAGTTCCCAAGGCCATTTAATGATTTCTTCTTGTGCACCTTCCATAATTGAACTCAAACTCCTCTGTTGCGTCATGTACCTGTTGCAACATTCCTCCAACCAAATTTTAAGCTTTAATACTGAAGGACTAATCCCGTTGATCTCTACTATACTCCATCCCATTGCTCTTCTACACTTCGTCAGCACTTCAAGTAGCATATCTTCTTGCTCCTTTGTTAGCAGTGCTGAAACAAAAACATGGAGTGTTTTGGCTGCATCCAAATGGGCATACTGAGAGTGTTTTGAAAGAGGTGTGAACTCTAACATAGGTGGCTCTTCAATTGATGGTTTAGGGGCTTTAGTTTCAAGCTTAGATAATACAAGAGACTCAAATCTACTCCCACTTAATGCCTTATCTGGTCTTGCCTCTAACAAATCCATATATCTACTTGCTTCATCATCCACTTGTTCAATTTCTATTGCCAATGAAAGCTCTAGTGGGTTTTTAATACACTCTATCTCTAACTCTTCGGAAACCAGCTCTTCAAGGACATCCACAACAAAGCACTCTTCTATTGCATCTGGAGATCTAGGATTTTCTGTATCACATGGCAATGATCCTTGAGATCGATTACTTAAAGCACTAGCCAGCTGTCCAACTTGATTCTCCAAATTTCTCAATGAAGATGCTTGACTCTGGATCATTGCATCATTCTTTGCCATATACTCCTTCAATAGAAACTCTATTGATGAAGAGGGTTCCACAGGCTGAATTTTCACTTGCTGTTGAGCACTTGGAAGTTGATGAGGTCGAAGTGGGATGGAAGATGGGCCTACATTCTGTCCTTGAGCATTCCAAGAGTAGTTAGGGTGCTGCCTCCAACCAGGATTATAGGTGTTGGAATATGGGTTATTGGCATTGCTGAAATTACCAACATAGTAAGCAAATTCTGGGTTAGATGGACAGCTATCAAAGACATGCTCCCCACCACAATATGTACATGAGACTGCTGTATTTTGTTGAGTTTGTATAGCTGCAGGCAAGTTTACGGATTTTAACACACTAGTTAGGGATGACACTTGTGCAGTTAAAGCTGTCACTGCATCTAACTCATAAATCCCTGCCATTCTCTTATTTGCAGCACCTCTCTCAGCTGGCCATTGGTAGTTGTTGTTGGCCATTCTCTCCAAGATCTCATAAGCCTCATTGTAAGACTTTGCCAATATAGCCCCATTTGCTGATGCATCCACTATGGATCGAGTTTGTCCACTTAAACCATAGTAGAAAATCTCCATTTGAATCCAATGAGGAATACCATGGTGAGGACATTTACACAAGAGCTGCTTAAATCTTTCCCATGCCTCATACAAAGATTCACCATCCAGTTGTTGAAAACTAGTGATATCATATTTGAACTTGGCATTCTTTGTTGCAGGGAAGTACTTCATCAAGAACTTCTCTACTAAATCATTCCATGTGGCTACTGATTGTGGAGGTAATGAGTTCAACCATGCTCTTGCTCTATCTCGCAATGAGTAAGGGAATAGCTTCAATCTCAAGGCTTCTTCAGTTGCTCCAGGTATCTTGAAAGAATCATTTACTTCCATGAAGAGTCTAAGATGGAGATGAGGATCTTCTGTTGGCATCCCACTGAACTGTCCTATAGTCTGAAGCATTTGGAACATTACATGCTTAAGTCCAAAATGTAATGCTTGAATTTCTGGCCTTACTATACTTGGATTCAGCTCATGCAACCTTGGGACAGCATATCCTCTAATGGCCCTATCTCTATCATCACCCTTAGCTGCCATATTATTCTCATTATTATTCAACCCATATCTCATTGTTTCAACCATTGTTTGACCTGCTGCTAAACCTCGCTACTTCCTTCTTCTAGCTTGAAATGTCCTTTCGATTTCAAAGTCAAAGGGTATCAACTCTTGATCAGGCAGCGGACTCATACAAGGGTAAAAGCACCTGAGAATAAAAGGAAACTAATATCAAAGTAAAGAAATTTCAGTAGATAAAACAAGAATTACTTCTACACTAATTATCAATGACAAAATTCCCCGGCAACGGCGCCAAAAACTTGTTGCTTGTGTACCAAGATGTTACCCAAGTGCACGTGTCGCAATCAAGTAATATATAATAAGTATAGTATCGATCCCACGGAGAATTATATCATTAACTTTCAATGTAAAAGTAAAATTTAATTAAACAAGATTAACAAGATTGATTTGTGATTGACTAACTAAATAATCAAATGACAAGTAATTAAAACTAAGGAACTAAAATGTAGATTAAGCAATAGAGGGAACTTAGTGAGTGAAAAGAGTGTTGGGAATCAAGTTTCCCCTCCCCTGAATTTTATAATGCAATTTCTAAAGTAATACTACAACCCCAAGATAAATCAAGAACTTGGAATGAATGGCAATATGGTATTTTCCAATACACATAAGCTAGCATCCTAAATCAACATCTGCATATTCCTATGAAGAATTGAATTAAGAATGCAATTTAAACCCAATCCAATCAATGGTAATGTGAGGTAATTGGGTATTCCTACCCAACCTACTAATTAACACAACCTCATTAAAGATTATGCTAACTCAAACAATTCAACAAACACCTAGACTCCATTAATTTTCCAATTAATGAAATCATAACATTCATTCAAGAAAGATCATTCAAGAACTGAAATTAGTCAATATAACATGCTGAATTCATTAATAGAAAAGTGGATTGCAATAAAACTAAAGAACACATGATTAGTTACATCTCAAAATTTAGGTTTAGGTACTACTATCATCCCAACACAGCAAAGATTTAGCCTATAACAGAATTCAAATACATAAAACCAAGTATAGTTGTCATGAGACTAGAAAGTAAGAAGATAGAGTTATAAAAACAAGAAGAAACTAAAGCTTCAATGCTTCCACACGAGCTCCAGCCTTCTTCTCCAGCAAATCAGCAACTCTAGCAGCTCCTTGCATCCACAAGAGCTCCAGCATTCGTTCTCTCTTCTCTCCTTGCCTTAGCCGAGTCTCCTCTTTTCTCCTCTTTTCCTCTCCTCCTTTGTACCCTTCTTTTCCCCCAAAAGTGCTAGGTTAAAATTGGCTTGTAGG
Source organism: Hakea prostrata (assembly GCF_041222555.1). NCBI lineage: Eukaryota > Viridiplantae > Streptophyta > Magnoliopsida > Proteales > Proteaceae > Hakea > Hakea prostrata. The sequence continues at coordinate 33,963,444 of NC_142602.1, read as the reverse complement.
ATTAGAACCTTTTCCTTTGATATCAACGGCTGAGAACCATCATGTATTTACAAGAATATTGTCCACTTAAGTTAGCCCTTTTTGGTCATTTCCATTTGAATTGGATCTGAGAATATTCTGCTCCGTTGCTGTAGCAATGCTACAACAACTCTACAACAAAGTTAGAGGATTGGTTCTTCTTTAATTATGGATCTTCACCTACATTTTCAAGAGAAAGAGAAATAGTCAAATTCATCCACAAATCTAGAGAGAAATTCATGTAAGGGTGACAATAATGAACTAAACAAGATGCAACATGTTAAGACTAAATAAGACAACATCTAATGAATACTATCACTAAAACAAAGACAAAATACTCCTAAATCAAGCCATCTCAAGTATAAAGTTACCAACCTTAACTCTATTTCATAGAGTTATCAGCTACAACCAACTCGGAATACGGAGTCATCAACTCTGTTGGTTAGTTACATCAAGTTATAGGTAGTTCCGTGTTCATCTCACGGGTTGGTTATCTGTCTTGAGTTCCACGGTCCACATTCCACTTCTACGACTAAACCAATGAATGGCCTCTCACAAGTATTCGCAATGTGATTCATGTCCTCTCACTGATGTAACTAACCGGTATCTAGAGGGCCCACAAATTCCCATTGCTACCACTGGTTGCTCGGTCTCAATTCCCTTCCGATCGGGTCTGATATAACAGGGACATCCTAGCCAAACACTTCTAGACATGCCCTAGGTATGACAACCTGTAATCAGGGAAAGCGCCAAGGGGCACCATAGGAAAATGTCCCATACCACCTCCACTGGTGACCAAAGGCAGGAACGCCAAAAGGGCATTCCCCATTCCCAAGTCACAACCTTGGCAATCACATTCCCAATCAGTCATTCACAACCACCACTGATAATATAAAACATAAGTGATTATTCATAATTGAAATAACAATTGCATTATAAAAGCAAGTACTACTGTAGTTGAAAAACTACGACATCTATATAATTATAAGAAACTAAGTATTGCAGTAGTGATGATCATGTAACCAAATCTAAAGACATGCATATTAGGTTATTAGGGATCAACCATCCTTACCTTAAGTAATCTTTAAAGAATTCTGTAGAATAATGAGGAAGAAGTCCAATACTAGGAATTCAAACCTAAACAAGCATATAATAATAATTAGGAATAAGACTTGGAAGTTTAGAAGTCAAACGGAAGCAAACAGAGCAGATTTGAGGCTACTGACTCTATTGGTCAATTGGTTGGTCTACTGGCCCAGTCGATCAATGGAACATCCTAGAACATATTAGGACTATCTAAGAAGGTCAAAGAATCAAATCATGGTCAAAAGATAGGATCTTGATTGAGCCATAACAATTTAGGGTCTCATCAATATAGTCCATGGCTCTCATGGAAAGGCTAGGGAGAATAAAGATTCACCCTAGGGAAAAAAAGAGTAGAAATACATAATCTAAAAAGGTGTTGGGGAGGATCCAATGAATTAAAAGTGGATTTGGATTCCCCAATTTGGTTACCTCTCATGAGGGTTACCCAAATCAACTCTCACAAAATAACCCAAGGTAGGTTCACAGAGGATAAGGGTAATATAGAATTAGTATTTCAAAATTAAGACTGACATTGGGAAGGATCCACCAAGTTAATGTAAACAATAGTTTTAACCAAATTGGTTACCCTCTCATGAGGTTTACCCAAGGGTTTCCTCCCAAAATCTCCCTACTTTTGGTTTTCAATGGTCCACAGAACATTAGGGATCAACCTCTCAATCATGAGGACACAAGGGAAGGTCATGATAATGGTATGAGACCTTCCCCACAATCATAAACTTTGTAGGATAAACAATACAAGGGAGTAATCAAGAATTTAGGTAAAATCAAGAAACAAGAACATCACCATATGGTTCAAGAATATAGAGTGAATGGGGGATTCACTCTATGGCTAGGAGAAACAAAGAAGAGGCCATTACAGTAGTGTAATACCCTTCTCATAATTAGAAGATCAGAAGTATAGAAGAAAGAATGAATCAAAGAAGAAACGAATCGGTTACTCTCCTTTTAAAAGAAGAATCAACAAAGAAACTCGAACGGATGCTTGAGGATCTTCCTTGGCTTTGGAGTAGAGGTTCTAGGGTTCTTCCCACATTCTCCAGAGGCTTATAACTAATTGTGAGTGAAAAACATGGAGTTCCCCCCTTTAAATAGCATAAAAAGTCCTAAAATCACCAGGATTTCCAATTTTAACCTTGCTGACCCTGTTGATCAACCATGACAACAACTCCAATTTAGGGAAAAGATGGTCCAAACCTTAATAACTTTGAATGGGCTTCTCACAATACCTCATACAACTTACCTAGCATTGAGGGATGCCTTCAAACCATGTCCAGATAGGCTTTAGGTCCAACAACCAGGCTCTCCTTCATCAATGTGCAGCTTCTTCTCCAACTCGACAGGGGTTTCTAAGTATAGAGCACCATCATCAATGTCACATCCACCTAGCCGGTACCCTATCTGGCATACCCGGGAATGTGATCCACAGTCCAAGGATCAAGCATCGAGGGACCATGCCTCCCACATACGCGATAACATAATCATGAACAATGATAATCAAGGTAAAAGAAATAAATAACAGATATCATGAATAAGATAAGATCAAATAATCAGAGTGCGGAAATAAATGACACCAAGTGTATAAGTGTAATCATAAGAAAGAGAAAATGAGCGAAAGTCACTCTCTCAATGGCAGCGGAAAAGTAGTAAAATCAAGTTAAGTTACAATCCCATGTTTAAAGAGTAACTCAAAGAAAGTTAATTACATATCCCAAATGTTTAACAAAAATCCAGGGAAAAGGGGCACTAAGCAAGGGTTTCTTCTATCTTAATGATTATCTCCTCAGAAGTGTGGACAAAGAAAGCCCAGCACGGCCGCTCCCTCACTACAGTAGGGCTAACCTTGGTACATAGAGTAATCTTCTTTGGCACCATAACTCTTATCTTCACTGTAGCTACCACCCGGAGGGTAGTATGAGGGATCAAAGTTCGTCTCGTAGAGTGTGCCATCAAAGTCTTCAATACCTGCGGGAAAATCTAACAACATTTGCACAAAAGGAATGAGTTCAAAAGAACTCAGCAAGGCAATTATAATTCATAATCATATAAGTACAAATCATAACATAATGCAATGTGATATGAAACATATGATGCAAGTATGATTCTAACTCTATGAATGCTAGTCTCTATGGTAGACATGCTTTAAGCCATAGCACCATACTTCTTTAGGTAAGTCTCAGTCACTCAATACCGGGGGGAATTGGGTCTTACATCCCTCTTGAACAAATCTATGGTTGGGGTTTCTGTCACACCCCACCCAGCCGGATCTGGTCATTACCCGAATGCCCGTGGGGGTGATACACCGCAAGATCTAGGTTCAGTGACAAATCCATACAAAACATGATATAGCATAATTAAATGGACAAGAATAAATCAAGTTTATCATACTAAGTTATCAAAACCGAAATAATGGTTAGAATCATCCATTACTTCAAAATAAAAATATAACATCAGAGTTTTGAAAAGAAAAGAGAGTAATTTTCAACACAGCGGAAAACTAAACTAGACTAGATCTCTAATGGAATCCCACCCAAAAGAATAGTCTTGATACTGGCATGAAGCTCCATGTGCGTCCACTTCTTCTTCGGTCACTCCTTCAAAAAGATATACTAGCAACGAATCCTCCATTTGGAAGAAGTCCTCATAACCTGCAGTATAATCTAATGGAAAGAGACATATAAAAGGAATGAGTTTAACAGAACTTAGTGAGGTCAACTCAACATCATATCATGCATTCATTCACAAGATTCCACACCACACATACAACATGAATATCGATAGTGTAATTAATGACACTGATATAATATATGAATGATTATGCTCCTAACTCTATCATGAAGTCTCTATGGTAGACACGCATTAAGTCACACACCAATCTTCTTTGGGTGGTCTCATCATTGTTCCCTCATGGCTCTGATGCATGTCTGTTGGGTTCTCCGTGGTTGCTATGTAAAGTCCTGTCAAGCCATGGTTGGGGATTAGGTCACCACTCTCTCACATCACCATTGGTATAAGATTTGGCACGTGTCAAGGATAATCCTAGGCCAATGCAAAGTCATACTGTCACATCCACCCAGCCGGTACCCTATCTGGCATACCCGGGATGTGATCCACAGCCCCAAAGATCAATAGTTCAGGGACCACTTCATCCACATCGACGAAAACACAATCATGAACAATCAATATTAAACTAACAATTGATAATCATAGAATTCGGAAATGAAATACCAAGGATAATCAGAGTACGGAAGTAAATATCATATCAGATAAATTAAGAAGGCAGTGGGCGGAATCCACTCCTTCAAATAAGCGGAAGTGAGGTCAAAATTAAATAAGTACAAGTCTTGAGTTATGAAATTTAATTTAAGGTTATTACAATTCCTCTGAGTTTAACTGTCACAAAAGGGGGGGTGGGTAGCTACACATAAGTCTCCTCCACAATAAATATGTTCTCTTCGATAGTGAAGACCTCAGAGACCCAATATGGCTGCTCCCATACTATCCCAGGGCTAACCCTAATACGCCGGAGGATCTGCTTCGGTACCGTCACTGAAGTCTTCATTGTAGCTAGCCTCCGGATGGTAGTATAAGGCATCCGGGTCTGCCTCAAGAAACGTACCATCAGAGTAATCACCTGCAGAGTAGCCTAGCAAAATATTGCAACAGAAAAGGAATGAGTTCAAAATAACTCAGCAAGGAAGTTATTCCACAAGATAATCATAAGATAATGCAGATGATATGAGACATATAATGCAATATGATTCTACTCTAAGTATGATGGTCATCTATGGTAGACATGCTTTAAGTCATAGCACCATACTTCTTTAGGTAGTGTCACATCCACCCAGCCGGTACCCTATCTGGCATACCCGGGATGTGATCCACAGCCCCGAAGATCCATAGTTCAGAGACCACATCAGCCACATCGACAATAACACAATCATGAACAATCAATATTAAGTTACAATCAATAAAATAGAATTCAGGAATAAGATATCAAGGATAATCAGAGTGCGGAAATAAATATCAAATCAGATAAATTAAGAAGGCAGTGGGCAGAATCCACTCCTTCACCAAGCGGAAGTGAGGTCAAAATTTAGTTAAGTACAAGTCTCAAGTTATGAAGGTAAGTTAAAGTTATTACAATTCTTCTAAGTTTAATTGTCATGTTGGGTTTTGTGGGCTTAACTAACACTGGTCCCTTTATCTGGGCTCATATTCATTCAGGGGTATTACTGACCTTTACTATTGTGGGAGTGGTTAAAGGTTAGGGTTTTATATTATAAATAACTCCTTGGGTCCCCGTAGCCGTCACACGCAATATTATTGGGTTTGAGATTGTTTCCACAAACACTCAAAGAAGGATCCCAAAAGGTGAAAGGCTACGGAAGATTCAAGGAGAGTCAAGAAGGCAGATCTACAACAAAACACTAGAGGTATTTATTCATCTAAGCTTCCGCGATTGTATTCACAACATGCTTTAATTATTATAGGAATCATATAGATCCTGGAGGATCCAACAATTGGTATCAGAGCCACTTTTCTATAATAATTTAATTTTATGAATTATTGATTTCTACTGTGTAATTAACTGGGTGTTCTGTTGATTTAATTTTAAATTGGATCCAATGGGATCTAGGGTTAATTGAAACCTAGATCATTTGTTAATTTTATTATTATTATTATTGGGATCCAAGCCTAGTTGAGTTATTTGAATTACAAAGAGCGATTAAGAGCGATTTTCTTCTAGCCGATTGATCTATATTTAATGTAGTAACTTAAAGAGCTGGATCTGTTGTTTCCGATTTGTAGAGGCTTGATTAAAGAGCTCGTGGTTTTCATCATCTATATTCGATTATATGGAAATCGTAAACGTTTTGAAGGGGACCTTTACCGTGGATGGTTTTTGCTGTTGCTAATTCATTGCTTAAGTTTTTTGTTTTTTCACGAAGCTGGGCCCGTGTTACTATTAACATGAATGACATTTGTACTACAGATTTCAATGTAAGTAATGAGTATCTATGATGGAATATCCTGCCTATTATATTCTTTCTCGATTTGGTTGTGAAATTGTATACGCTACCTCGTGCGTCTTTGGGGTTGTAAATGCAACAATTCACCTTGGGGTGGAAAGAAAAACGTCTTGTACTTGGGTGGGGAAACTGCTAATTTTGGTATTAAAGAAATTTCTTCTAGAACTCCTTGACGGAACCTTATTCTGTCTTTACTGGGTTGAGTGGTGAATTTGGTTTCCTACCCTGCGATGTTTGTTTTTCTTTTATTTTATTTTTGAGTGGGGACTGCTGCTGATCTATAACCTTGTAGCTCTGCATCACATGCATGACTGGTTTTAAGTGTTTTTCTTGTCATTTTCTTAAGAAGAATCGGTTATGGATTTTGAAGTTGAAAATGACAAAAGATAGAACTTGCATTCATGATGAAGGCTGCCGTTTGTTAGAGATTTCATATACGGCTTCCTTGTTTATCAAAGTTCTGTTCTTCTTTTAGCCTCTCTCTGCTCATTGAATTTTATGGGTTTCTTCCTTTCTTTCATGAACCTTCTTCTTCGACCCATCAGACTTTCTGTTCTTGTTTGTAATACCCATTTATAATAAGTTCAGAAACCTCAGTTCCCAGATTTTATTCCGGCCTAAAATCATCTTTTTGGGTCTGGTTTTGCGTGTTATTATTGTTTTTTCTTTTTCCCTTTCCAAAAGAATAAGAGAAAACTATGTTTTCTAGATCGTGTGCAAAGTGATTATATCCTTTTTAAGGCTCATCATAGTTTCTTGTGATTATAATGTAACCCAGATGGTGCTTGTTGAAGCTGGACTATTAAACATTATTCTAGATGGTTTTGATCATTTATGTAGTTCTCAATATAGCAATTGTGATGAGTTTGGCCCAATGGGCCTTTGCTAAAACTATAATATTGAAGAGGAACGTATATTCCAGAGGCATGTCCAATAGATGACTGGCATGTATTTGGGGATTGAGATCATGCAAGGATAAGCTGGAATGGGTCCTACCGACACTGCAAGAGACTCTTGGGTTTCCCAGTTATTCCCCAAGGATGGGAAAATCAACCAATTTGTCATATTTGGTTTCAGTGTCACAAAGTCCCAATCAGAGATTCAGAATCTTGATCCAGTAGGCTCATATCACTCTTGATTGATGCTCAAGTGGCGCTTTTGTTCCAAATCTTGTGAATTTCAAAGTATGGACTGAGTTTCGATTGATTGCGTTAAGGGTTAAGGGTTTCTTGTTTCGAATCTCTGCTTTGCTTTTTCTTCTTCTTTCTTCCTTTTATTTATTGGACTCGTGAAGAGGAGTAATGGTTACAAAGAAACCGATGAACTGGAGGAGAGTTGCGAAACAAACTCAAGCCTTTGCAGCGCATAGTTTACTACTTTGTTTCACAATTTTGCTTGTTCTCAACTTGATCATGTTGGGTATTATTCTTGGTGGTAAGTTATCTGTTCTCTTTGACTTGGTTACAATCAATGGATAGATCCGATTATCTTAATGATCACATCGAGTATTACTCGAAGCTGTTGAATTTGTAGATGTTGGAGAAGTTGATTTAATAGAAGATTACTTGCATGCAATGGGTTGTGTCATAAATTTCTTTTGTTTATTCTTATTATTTTATAAAATTGGATTTTGTTCCTACAATTCTAAGTAAAGAGAAATTGCACTCGAGTTCCATTTTGGTAAATTCTCATGATGAGTACGTTTTATTATTTTGTACTTCTCGGCTTCTTTCAATTATTATTATTAATAAATAAATAAAATAAATAAATAAATAAAAAGGGGGAAATATGGGACTGCCCCATAGTATTATTTGGGTTTTTGGGGGATTATTGGAGGATTTTAGGGCCTCGCTAGGATTGTACTGAGGTTGAGTTATCTAATAATCTCGCCTTGGATTTGGGGGGAGAATTGTTGAGGACCTCGCTAGGCTATGCTGAAGTTGCCCAGGTCCCTCACAGATCCAGGCTCAAAGCAGGGTAGTTTCTGGATGTGAGGTGAGATTGGATGCATGATGAATGAAGGCTTCTTGAATTCCAAATGTTGTCAAGGCGTGGAACACCCAAACTGCCTATGATAAATATGGTACATCAATGAACTTAGTCTTATTGGACCTATTGGATAAGTCCATGCTCTTGTTGTTGGCAATGGGATGCCTTTTGCTGGAACACATGATGGTAATATATAGGCATGAAAATTTGATCCTCAAGTAATTACTTTCAACCAGCCGCATCACTTCATGGCCATAGTATTGGGTTGTTTGAGTAATTTGGAGGTTTTTTTTTGTGACTTTAAAGTGGAGATAAAATTAATTAGTGTTTTTGGATTGAATTTGATAATATCCTGCACTTTCTGAAAATTTGGAATAAATCATGGGCTTAGACAGACTCAAAGTGCACTTGTTTGAACTGTGATTGCTCAAATTGATTTGGATTCCCTTCAATTATATATTCTCTTCTTTTGGACGATATTTGACAATTTGATTTATTTATGTAGTCTGAGCACATGGAATCCATTTCAATGTTTGATATGCATTGGTTTTTGTGTGTTTTCTCATTGGCTTATTTCATCCAGTGTTCGCCATGCTCTTTGTACATAAGTTCGGAAAGATTGCAACTGAGGGATTGATTTTCATCTTGAATTGATACAGTTTAGTCTGTTATTCAGTTCCAGGCATCCCATTTGCTGAACTAATTATTTTCTTGTATGATCAATTTTAGCATGGCATGATTTACAAATCTATTGGTTGAAATACTGGTGCATATAGCTAATACATGGTAAAAGAATATTAGTGGTTTTTGTTATGAGACTTAATGTATGCCCGAGCCATGTTGCCTGTCTATCAAACATAAGAATGCCCAGATAAGTGACTGAAAATACAAGAAAGAATATTTGGTACATGCTTGGGTCATGTATTAGATGGGCTATGGAATTTGCATGTGGCTTAACAAAAGCATCCCTGGAGGGGATGTGGGCCATGCGGTAAGGTGTGGTGGATACACAGAGACTGGTAATTGCAGAGAGACATCATCAACGATTTTCTTCAAGGTGGTTTGCAGAATTCAAGCCAAGGTGGAGATTGTTGGGTGTGGGTGTCTTGTATTCTGTGGGTCCATGTAATTATGGTTTTGGTTGTATTTGTAATTGAAACAGGATTTGGGTCAATTACTAGTACTGGGGTAAAACTGTAATTACATTGGGATTAGGGTTTTAGGTTTTCCTATAAATAGTCTCTGTGGGATAACCTATAGGTATCTATCTCTATAGGAGATTGGGGAATCAATCCCTGTAAGGGATTGGGAAACACATCCTGAGGATAAGGATGGGGGGCAAGCAAAGGGTGGCACTTTGTGTGTGTGAGAGTGGTGTAAGGTTTCCTGGAAATAGTGAAACTCATTTTCTCTCTGGTGGACGTAGGCATGGTTTTGCCGAACCACGTTAAATCCCTTGTGTGCTTTACTTGTGTTCTTCTCTGTTCGTAATTGTGCATCCATTATCCCTAACAAGTATCAAAGGGCAAAAGGGGGTAAAGAGGTGTCATGGCTACTTAATGGTTGGATTGGCTAAAAGTACCAAATTTCAACCCATGAAATATCACCACAGATTAAAATAGAATTGGGTGAGCATGCACGTTTTCTTTAAGGTACCATTGCAATAGAACTTGAATTAGTTTGATTAATCCGATCAATTATTTTATAATTTGAATTAAATATTTATTTTAGTTTTCTATTTATGGTAATGGTGAAAAATTATAGTTTTATCAATAATTGATAACTGAGGTTGTATACGTGTTAATATATTGTGCGTATTTTTGTTTTTTAACTACAAATTTTTATGGAGATAATAAGAGGAGAAGTGTAATCCACCAAAGTGGCATCACTCCACTTTCCTATTGTCTGTTATAGTAGTCAAAGTTTGGTGACAATTTACATTGGATGTGCATAGTTGTTTTCTCATTGAAAGAATCCCATTATAAATTACTGCAAATAGGATTACATAATGTTATGATAGAATTATGTGGAACCCACCAAAGTGGTAAAATATAATTTTATCATAATATTATGTGATCCAAGGTATATTACTGCAGAAAATTGATGGTGTTCACCCAAAGGTGTCATCATCAAAGTATGTTTATGCACATGTTTTTAAAGGAATATGATGACTTAAAAGTACCATTAACCCAAAGGTGTTGGCACTTTCAAAGTCATATATCCATGAGGTAGTTGCAAATTGTAAGGGGACTAGTGCATTCTCAACCCAAAGGTTGAAATGTAGTAACAGTCGGTAACTCTTACCAGCATGATGGTAATTTTTCCTTCTTTGGTAATATATATTTTTTGTCATTATTATTAAATGAATGCCTAAAATTGACTTTGATAAGTTATATATGTCATTTAAAGTACCATCAAAATGTCTTCCACTTACTAAGGCACTTTCAGTGGGAGTTGTTAAAAATCATGTTTCCAGTATGGATGTCTTATAATATTTTGATACTTTCATTTAGTGAGAGTTGTTGTTTATTTTTATTCAACATTCTTTGACTTCACTATGAAATTTATTCATTAATAAGATGATTATTTCGTTTTCATCTTGTGTTAATGATTAAAGTAAATAATGTAGTTTTATATTTGCTACATTTGATGTTCTAATGACAATGGCGGTATTTAGCCAAGGTTTTAATGACAATGGCGGTATTTAGCCAAAGTTCTGATTTATGACGGGATTTAGTCAATGTTCAGATTTATGGCGGTATTTAGCCTAAATTCTGGTCAGGTTTTGATTTATGGCGGTATTTAGCCTAAATCTTGGTTAGCAATTTTGCCAATAGGCGGTTATGCCAATGGGCGATTATGCCAATGGGCGGTTTTGCCATAGGCGGTTATGCCAATGGGCGGTTTTGCTAAAGTCAGATATTAATGTTAGATCGATCAATGGCGGTTTGCCAAATTATAATATCTGAGTATTCTACCTATGAGGTAATTCAAGGTAGGCTGATCATTGATTAGGAAAGGACCCACAAGAGGGAATGCTTTTGTGATCACATAAGGTTTTGCATTCTTTACCTCTTGTATGCACCCCAAGGATTCATATCAGCGAGTTGTTAATGACTGTAATGGCAGATAGTTGTGTTCCGTATATTAAGGAGCATCTCCTACTGTCGTTCACATTAATTGTTTGTTGGTTGAATCAGGTTTTCTGAGTGATGAAGGATTATGGGCATTATGGCCGAATACTTAGGTAAAAGTACTTGTGTTAGTATAGCCCAAGTGGGAGATTGTTGGGTTTTGTGGGCTTAACTAACACTGGTCCCTTTATCTAGGCTCATATTCATTCAGGGGTATTACTGACCTTTACTATTGTGGGAGTGGTTAAAGGTTAGGGTTTTATATTATAAATAACTCCTTGGGTCCCCGTAGCCGTCACACGCAATATTATTGGGTTTGAGATTGTTTCCACAAACACTCAAAGAAGGATCCCAAAAGGTGAAAGGCTACGGAAGATTCAAGGAAAGTCAAGAAGGCAGATCTACAACAAAACACTAGAGGTATTTATTCATCTAAGCTTCCGCGATTGTATTCACAACATGCTTTAATTATTATAGGAACCATATAGATCCTGGAGGATCCAACATAATTGTCATAAAAAGAAGGGGTAACTACTCATAAGTCTCCTCCACAATGGATATGTCCTCTTCAAAGGTGAGGACCATGGAGATCCAACATGATTGCTCCCATACAACTCCAAGGCTAACCCTGGTACGCCGGGTGATCTTCTTCGGTATGGTCACCGAAGTCTTCAATGTAGCTAGTCTCCGGATAGTAGTATGAGGTATCCGGGTCCGCCTCAGGGAGGGTGCCATCAGAGTAATCACCTGTAGAATAGCCTAACAAAATATTGCAATAGAAAAGGAATGAGTTCAAAAGAACTCAGCAAGGAAGTTATTCCACCACACATAAACCACAAGATAATCATAACATGATGCAGATGATATGAGGCATATAATGCAATATGATTTTATTCTAAGTATGCTGGTCATCTATGGTAGACATGCTATAAGTCATAGCACCATACTTCTTTAGGTAGTCTCAGTCACTCATCACCGGGCGAAATTGGGTCATGCATCCCTCTCGGACAAATCCATGGTTGGGGGTTTCGGTCACCACTCTCTCACATTACAGTTTGGTCTAAGTATTGGTGCATGTCAAGGTATAGCCTAGCCCAATGCAAGTCATCTACTTAATCATATCATGTTAGTTCCAGATACATCCATTCCTCCCCTCTCGGGATCCTTTCCGGTATCCTTCACACTAGAGTCACGGATATTACTCATCGGACTCATCAACCCTATTGGTCATCCACAAATGGTAAACAGGAAGCTCTCACGTCCCTCTCACGGATCATTTCACTGGTCTTGAGTGCCCGTGAGCCCAAGTCTAGCCATTTGCAACCCTACCAATACATGGCCCCTTTTGGGTAATCGTAATGCAATTTATGTCCCCTCACGGAGTGGGTACCGATATTGAGCGCCCACAAATCCACACTACTACCACGGGTTGTTCGGTCTCAATGCCCTTCCGAATCGGGTCTGATAGCCATACATCTAGACAAGTCCTATGTATGCCATTCAATAGCCCGGGAAGCATCGATGGACACCTTCAGAGAACATCCCATACTATTCCCTCCGATGTCGATGGGTACCCCTCAATCCCAACTTATACTTAAGCAATCACTTGCCCAAGTTCATCATATCAGTTCACAAGATACAACATCATAATAAACATTCAATTCATGACATTGACACAAGTCATCATATATTGAAATTGATAAACATGATAAGACATTGAAATAACATAATGTAAACACAAAGCTACTGTTGAAAGACATATGTAGCAAGTCTAACATGATAAGAATATGAAATAGAAACTATATTTACTAAGTTAGGGATACCAAGTCAAAATTCCACATCTTAGGTAATTATATCGATAACTATCCTTACCTTGAATCGGAGAAGAGAATGGTCCAAGATCACAAGCAAGTGGCCCAAATAGCCTTAAAGTCCTAAACAAGCATATATGAAAGGTTAGAGAAGAAATCAGAACAATTGGAGATCAAACGAATCAGAACTAGGCAAAAGTTGCGTGACAGCAACTCTATTGGTCTATACATTTGGTCGATAGTATCGACCAAATCAATTCCAGGACAGCAAGCTGGCTTTTTGGATTCTTGCCCAGATTTGGTCTTCCGGGTTTCGGATTGACACAAAACTTGGAGGATAGTTTAAGCACAACATGGGGACACTAATTATCAAGAAACTTTCATAATCCAATGGTCCATTTGGAAATCCCCAAATAGACATATTAAGGTTAAGAGTTGTAGGTCATGGCATTGGCTACATCTCAATGCAAATTAGGGGAAAACATGGGGGATTAGGTAGGGAATCTTTTAGAAGTAACATGGAACACATATGCAAGGTATAGATTAGGTTAATCATGAGCTTCATCTCAGTTTTGGTAAATAAAGCAAGTTGGTAAGCAATAAATCATGGAAATGTGTTGTTAATGATCATGAGGTGAATCAATCATAGTCATATCGGTGAAAACATCATTGTATGGGGTTCAGAAGGTTCATGGCAAGGTGTATGCAAGGTTGCAGCACCTTGGCCGTGGTCCCAACAGTAAAATAGAGAAAATATGAGTGAGAAAGTGATTAGTCGATAGAGTCATACCTTTAAAGTGGAACAAGAAAGTAGGAACGAGTGGTTGGCAATGATTGATGAAGAAGATGCTTCACCACTACCAAGGAGGAGTTCTTGGGAGGCTCTCCCACGTTCCTAGATGTTAAAAATGCGAGAATAGGGCTCCAGTCTCGAGGAATAAATAAATAGAAAAGAGTATTCTAAGAATCTTTAAATCTGGGTTCAGCAAACTTGTTGGTCGATACCTTTGGTCGATAGTATCGACCAAAACATATTTCTGCAGAATTTTACAGAATAGTTCAGCAACTTTAGGTGCGGACTTGGAGGGCTATACAAGGTCAAATTGCATGGGGTTTTCTCCTACAGTTCACTCAAGAGGTCTAGTTTTAGGGAGTTCCTTTGGATTTTTCACCGGAGTCCGTTTGATATCTCAACTGTCTCACGCTTCATCAGTGCGCAGATTCTAACTTAACACTGGTAATGTTCTCAAGGAAGGAGCAGCATCATCAATGTCCATAAACTGGAATCCCGACATTACATCATCAACTAGTAGGGCCCATAAGTCCCTTCTACCAGCACTTCGGGTCTTCGGACCTACAAACATAACAATGACCGGGTCGGGTCAAGGTTAGGTAAAAGCTGGATTTTGCATTCTCCCCCCCTTAAAAGAATTTCGTCCTCGAAATTGAAAGCGTACCTGTGCTTCCAAAAAGATGGGGAAACTTCTCTTTCATTTCTTCTTCCTTTTCCCATGAAGCTTCTTCCGGGGTATGGTTCTTCCACCGAATCTTCACCAAAGGGATGGTGCGATTTCGCAGCTGCTTGTCCTTTTTATCTAGGATTTCAGCTGGTCCTTCGCCGTAAGAAAGATCAGCACTAAGTCCTTCGGGTGCTTGCTGTAGTATGTGTTCTAGGTTCTCTATGTACTTCCGAAGCATCGAAACATGGAACACATTGTAAACTCCAGCAAGAGATGGAGGCAAGGCCAAGCGATAAGCAACAGGTCCAACCCTTTCCAAGATTTCAAAAGGTCCGATGAAGTGGGGGCTAAGCTTTCCTCTCATATTGAATCTCATCACTCCTTTCATAGGTGATACTTTAAGGAAAACTTTCTCTCCAATTGGAAACTCTAGATCGATCCTTCTCTTGTCGGCATAAGATTTCTGTCTTAACTGAGCAGACTTAATCCTTTCTCTAATCATGTCGACCATAGCACTTGTAGCTTCAATCATTTCCGGGCCTAAGACTTTTCTTTCACCTGTCTCAGTCCAATACAAAGGCGTTCTAGAAGTGTTACCGTACAAAGCTTTAAAAGGGGCCATGCCTATTGTTGATTGATAACTGTTGTTATAGGCAAACTCAACTAAAGCTAAGTGTTCATCCCAATTTCCACCCATATCCACCACACAAGATCTAAGCATATCTTCTAAAATTTGAATCGTCTGCTCAGATTGTCCATCAGACTAGGGATGATGAGTTGTACTCAGATTTAATTGGGTTCCCAAGGCTTTCTGCAATCCATTCCAAAACCTTGAGGTGAACCTAGGATCACGGTCAGACACAATACTCACCGGCACACCGTGTAGACGAACCATGTTGTCCACATGAGTCTAGCTAGCTTGTCCAAAGTGTAGGTGATCTTCATAGGTATGAAATGGGCTGATTTAGTCAACCTATCTACAACCACCCACACAGTGTCATTTCCTTTACTTGTCCGCAGCAAGCTAGTCACGAAGTCCATGGAGATATCTTCCCACTTCCAACTAGGAACAGGAAGGGGCTGAAGCAATCCGGACGGAGGTTGACGAACGGCTTTAACACGCTGACAAGTCTCGCACTTGGCAACAAAGTCTTCAACATCCGCTTTCAAGCTATTCCACCAAAAATGTTCCCTTAAGTCTTTATACATTTTGGTACCTCTAGGGTGTATTGTAAAGATCGACTGGTGTGCTTCTTTCAATATTTCCTTCTTGATTTCATCAACAGCAGGCACACAGAGTCTACCTCTAAACAATAAGGCACCATCTAAAGATGTACTAAAAGCAGGGTCCATCTCTGAATTTGTGGCAACCTTCTCAATCTTCTCTTTCAGTTCAAGGTCAGAACTTTGCAAAGCGACGATCCGGTCTCTAAGGGTGGATCTTGCCGTCATGGCATAAAGAATACAATCCGAACCCTCAGGAACCACTTCTAAGCCAAACCTTTCCATTGATAACAACAAAGGTCGACTCGAAGCACACAAGTTCAAATCCTTCTTCTGACTCTTCCTACTAAGAGCATCCGCAACTACATTTGCTTTACCTGGGTGATATTGGATGTCACAATCATAGTTAGAAACCAACTCCAACCATCTTCTTTGTCTCATATTCAGCTCTTTCTAGGTGAAGAAGTATTCCAAACTCTTATGATCTGTGAAGATAGCGATCTTCTCACCGTATAGGTAACGTCTCCAAATCTTTAAAGCAAAAACCATGGCGGCAAGCTCTAAGTCGTGAGTGGGATAATTCCGCTCATAGTCCTTCAATTGCCGAGAGGCATAAGCCACAACTTTGTCGTGTTGCATCAACTCGCAACCCAATCCGATCATGGAAGCATCGGTGTAGACTGTCAACCCACCGGAACTATCAGGTATAGTTAAAACCGGGGCACTTGTCAATCTAACCTTCAGCTCCTCAAAATTCTTCTCGCAAGACTCGGTCCAGATGAACTTCTCTTCCTTTCTAGTTAGCTTAGTCATAGGGGCAGCCAACCTAGAAAAATTCTCGATAAATCTCCGATAGTATCCTACCAATCGAAGGAAACTTCTTATCTCAGTCACGGTCTTCGGTCTTTCCCAATCGGTAACCATTTGCACTTTTTCCGGGTCAACACGAATACCTTTGGCTGAAACAACATGGCCAAGAAACACTACCCTTGAGAGCCAAAAGTCACACTTGCTAAACTTAGCATAGAGTTTCTTTTCTCTCAACCTTTGCAAAGTGAAGTTCAGATGTTTCGCATGCTCTTCCTCATTCTTCGAGTAAATCAAGATGTCATCAATGAATACGATCACAAACTTATCGATCACATCATGAAATACCCGATTCATGAGGTCCATGAACACGGCAGGAGCATTTGTTAAACCAAAAGGCATGACCTTGAATTCATAGTGTCCATACCTTGTGCGGAACGCCGTCTTAAAGATATCACTTGACTTCAATTTCAACTGGTGATACCCCGATCTCAAGTCAATCTTCGAGAACACAGACGCGCCCTTCAACTGGTCAAACAGGTCATCAATCCGAGGCAATGGGTATCTATTCTTAATCGTTAACTTGTTCAACTCTCGGTAGTCAATGCATAGGCGCTACTACCGTCTTTCTTCTTAACGAACAAGACCGGAGCTCCCCAGGGTGACACACTTGGCTGCACAAAACCTCTATCCAGGAGTTCATTCAGCTGAGTTTGCAACTCCTCTAGCTCGGTAGGCGCCATCCTATAAGGAGCCTTAGACACCGGAGACGCTCCAGGAGTTAAGTCTATGGAGAACTCAACCTCTCTATCAGGGGGTAGTCCTGATAAATCATCTGGAAACACATCGGCAAAGTTACAAACGACACCGACATCTTCAAGTCTCTTCTTTTCCTTAACCTTGCTTCCAGATGAAACATCTTCCACCAGGGAGTGGACTTGCATTAAAGCGGTCAAAGTCTTCTTGCTCACTCTTCCCTTCTTCCCTTGGAACTCCAAAACTGAATTCCCTTCCAATCGAAATTGAATCTTCTTTGAAGAGCACAAGATCACGGTGTTGTAGGTTGTCAACCAATCAATTCCCAAGATCACGTCGAAATCTCTCATATCGAACAACACCAACCTTGCCTTCAAGTTCAAACCACAAACACAAACAGGACATTTCTCTAACACTTTATCTAGTTTAACAGCAGACCCAATAGGGGTACAAATTGACAAATAACTAGACAAACGTCTGGGTGTTAGGTTAGTCTTCACAGCAAAATTAGATGAAACGAATGAATGAGATGCACCCGTATCAAACAATACAAATGCTGGTAAAGAAAGGACTAACAATGTACCTGTAACAACATCATGACAAGCTTCTTGGTCAGTACCAGATATACTGAAGACTCTGCCGGCAGGAGGAGCAGGGACACTCTTCTGAACAGGAGCACCAGGCTGAACAGACTTCTTTGGGGCAGAGGCGGGCAAAATGGCCGGGCTGTTTGCAAAAGAAGCAAACATTATCCTTCGGTCCAACAGAGGTAGCTGTCACTGGAGGTCTCTGAAATGCAGGCCTGGGGTGTACCATTCAAGGTTGAGAAGGCTGAACAATTCCTGCAGGTCGGGTCCCACTAGTCTGGCCATACTGGCCTACATGAACAGCACTGGGACTCGGCGCAACACTCCGGGGCTGATAGGTGGGAGTGGGGTACGGTGCTGGCCTCACAAAAAGACGGTCGATACGATCAACAAATCCAGAAGATCTGGATTGCCAAGGTTTCTGTGCTCGCGCATTCTCCTTCTCAGTTTCCTCAATTTTCTTCGCATTCTCCACGGCCTTAGCATAGTCTCCAAGAGGTAAGGCAGTGAGGTGGACTTTGATCGAAGGTCGCAGCCCTTTGAAAAATTTCTTCGCCTTGGCAACATCGGAACTCAAAGAATTAGGAGCGAAGAAAAAGAGTTCTTCAAACTTCTGCTGGTATTCCAGCACAGAAAGGGTGCCTTGCACCAATGCCATAAATTCTGCCTCTATGGCATCTTTCACCGACTCAAGGAAATAGTTTCTACAGAATGCTTCCTTAAACAACTCCCAAGTAACCAAACCAACATGAAGGTTCTCGAGGATAGGCCTGGTGGAGGTCCACCATGCATCAGCTTCATGTTGAAGCTTCTGTTCTGCAAACAACACCTTCTGATTATCTGAACACTGCAGGTGTCTAAATGCCTTTTCCAATTCTCTCAACCATCTATTAGGAAAGAGGGTGTCCTTGGTCATTCCGGTAAAAGATGGTACTTGAAGTTTAAGAAAACTTTCCATCAACTTGGTATACGGGATCTCAGTGGACCTCTCCACATACGGAGCTGCACGGCCAGGGTTTCCTGAACCACTTGCTCGGTTCTCTTCTCGCATAGCCAAAAATCCGGTCATCATTTGATTGAACTGTGCCGCCTGTTGCTGCATCATGTTGGTCATAATGCTAGCAATGTCTCTGAAGCTTCTGATTTCAGGAGCATCGGGAACTCCATTAGGGGTGGGGTGCTCTCCATGTCTTTGCTGGTCCGGGGTCCCAGCAGGCACATCTTCAACTCCGAAATTATCAGAACCAATCAAACGATTCCTTAGAAGCACCATTCTGCAAACATCGGAATTTACAACATCGAAATTTAACTTGTCAAAATCACTTGATCAATAGAAAAGAATGCCCAAATCATGCTTAAAATCATCAACATAGCAAGATTATAGTCCAACATTGACAAGAAACAAATCACAAATCAGATTTCCATAAAAAGCCCAAAAGCAGAATTTTTTTTCTTCCTATTGGTCGATACATTTGGTCGATGGCATCGACCAATAGTATCGACCAAAAACATTCTGCGTGAAAAACAGAATATAAGGCCTACTCGTTTCATTTCAAAACATTTCCATTTCAAACTTGGCTCTGGGGAAAACTTCTTCTTAAGGTCTCTAAGGGTTTTAGGGGTGATTTGAGGCTTCCACTTGCAAGCTTGCATTGATCAACAACACAAGTAAGTCTCATTCTCTTCTTCTCTCTTCTTGCGTTTTCATTTACCAAGATACGGTTTTTCTTCAAAACTGCAAAATGGTTGATGCTAATGGTTAGAATCATGCCTAGGGACGTTTAGAAACATGCTCCCACCATTTTACAAGCCAAACTAAGCATGAAACACAAGATTTCACATCCTTAGGTTCCAAAAATCACTATTCATCTCAATATTCCCAACTTTGCAATTACTTGCCTCATTTTTAAACCAAAATGAATTTTGACATGAAACCAAGTCCCACCTGACTAATTTACCATGGGGAAGGTGTTCCCACATTCGGTTTGCCGAAATTCCAACTTTTGAAAAATCACAAACATAGCCCAAAGAGGGATTTTTTTCTTCACCTTCTTGCTGAATTTTCACTTCTACATGGCCAAGATGTTAGATTCTCACCAAATGAAATATCCCAGCATGTTTATCCAAGTCTTATACACATGCTAGCATGTTCAAATCGCATTTTTGCAACAATTTCAAATTTTCGAAAAAATACAAAAATGCCCTTTATCTAACAACTGAACAAGGGAACTAATCAAAATGAAATTTCTTTCTTGTCTCTGCAGGTTCATCATGCCCAGAGGAGGACGGAGGGCTGACAGAGGTATAGGACATGCTCCACGACAGGAGGTTACTGAGGAGGACCTCTTCATTTCACCTCAGGCAGAGTTCCTGTTCGAGCGCTACTTCTATGACATACCGATCGAGTACGGGCGGTTGGTAGTCTTAGATGAGCTAGAGACCTTTCACATACGGGAGAGGTTAGAGGCGGTAGGATGGTTACCTTTGTACACCACACCATATCAGTCTACCCAAAGCTTTTCAGGTACTTTTATAGTAACCTGACCTACCGATTCGAGGATGACCCGCTAGATGGTCCTCGGATTGTCATCAGATCCGTGGTCAGAGGCATTGAGATCATATTCACTACCAACGAGTTGGCTGAGATCTTGGGGGTGCCGTCCGTACTAGACTCTCGTTGGTGGATTCCTCCTCGCACTGACATTCTGGAGGGTCTCATTCCATACGAGACACACGAGATATGCATGACTCTGTGGGACGATGAGAACTGCTTCATGCCTAGGAGTGGCACTTCTATGCTACCATCTGCCTGAGTCATCGCTCGCTTTGTCGGGAGAAACATTATTCCGAAGGCAGGGCATCACAGTAGGGTGACGATCATGGAGGCACTAGTCATCTATTGCATTTACACTGGTGTGCAGATAGACTTGGCTCACATCATGCAGCATATCATGATAGACCGAGTTGAGTTTCCCGGGGTCAGGAACTTAGCTTTCGGCCGGGTCTTGACACGCATCTTCCAGTACTTCCAAGTGGATTTAGAGGACACACTGATGATTCCTGATATAGAGATAGGTGAGGACCTCTGTGCATGGTCGATCAGGAAGATGGGGCTTGGTAATGCGGTCAGATCAGACGATGAGGCCGACATCGATGGGGATTGTCACATCCCGCCCTAAATCCACCAAGGGGATACCCTATCTGGATTACCCGGGGAGTGAATTACTGTCCCGCCGATCAAGTTTAGGAACGATCATAATCACTTAGCACAATAATATAATCAAAAGCAAGAACAATTCCTTATTTCCAAATAATTCAATAATAAAAGTCGAGAAAGTACCTCAGAAGGATTCACAAATAACATCAGAGTGCGGAAAGGATTTCATTAGTATAAACAATCAAGTGTGAAAAGGAGGGAGGAAACCCATCCTATAAAAATAGCGGAAGATGGTTCGACTAAAATTTAAAGATTACAACCGGTTCACCAAATAACAAGTTAAACAACTAAACTATAGTCCCGACAATTCAAATAAAAGGTTGGAAAGGGAATGAGGTGACATCCCATCCCTAACACACAATATAAAACTGAACTACTACAAAAGTCCCGATCTCGGTCTACTCGTCTTTATCAACTGGTTCATCGCCACCAGTATGATACAAGTCTTCAACTCGGCCTCCAGAGGGTTGGGCGCCACGATCAACGGTGGTAGTACCTGCAGGAAAGTCTAACAAAGTATGTTGCAAAAAGGAGTGAGTTTGAAAGAACTCAGCAAGGAAAGTTATTCCATAATAACATAAATCATATGATGCGCAGCATAGCATGATGCAATATGATATGAGACATATGATGCAAATATGAATCTAACTCTAAGTATGCTGGTCATCTAGGGTAGACATGCTTTAATTCATAGCACCGTACTTCTCTGGGTCGTCAGTCACTCTCCCATTTCCATATCTTGGGAATGCCCGGGGAAGATCGGTAAAGTCATCAAAGAAAGCCGTGGTAAGGGGATCGGTCACCGCTCTCTCACATCACCATTTGGTCAAGTACTGGCGCATGTCACAGTAAAGCCTAGCCCAATGCAAGTCATCTACTCAGCCATATCATCTCAGTTCCAGATACATCCATTCCTCGCCCCCGGCGATCCTTTCCGGTATCCTTCACACTAGAGTCAGCGTAATCCCGGATTACGGACTCATCAACCCTATTGGTCATCCACATATAGTAAACGGGAAGCTCTCACGTCCTCTCACGGGTTGGTTACCGGTCTTGAGCACCCGTGAGCCCAAGTCTATCCATATGCAACCCTACCAATAAATGGCCCCCACAATGAGATTTATGACCTCTCACTGATTGGTTACCGGTCTTGAGTGCCCACAAATCCCCATTGCTACCACGGGTCGTTCGGTCTCAATGTCGGACATCCTAGCCAAACAACTAAACAATCCTATGTATGTCATCCAATAACCCGGGAAAGAGTCGATAGGCACCATCGGAGAACATCCCATACTATTCCCTCCGGTGTCCAAGGACAGAAGTGTCAATAGGACACTCCCCAATCCCAAGTCATACGTAAGTAATCACATATTCAAGTTCATCACTTCTCATGCATCCAATACATCTTCATAATACAAGTTAAATCATGATATTGAAATGAATCATCATAGACATAAGTGGACAAGAATAGTAATGTAATATGACAAGGGTATAAAGATTTCAATACTACTGTTCTAACACATATATCACAGTCTTATAACGATTAAAAGAAATCAAGAGATTCCATTCATAAATAAGAACATAAATCATAAGTTGATGATCTATATGTTTATGGAGATAACCATCCTTACCTTAGGTTGAGTTGATGATGAATTGAGAATACCAAGAATTAGTCCAAAAGAATTGTTAAGACCCTAAACAAACATCAATAATAAGTTAGAGAAGGAATCGGGAAGATTGGATGTCAAACGGATCAAAACGGAGCAAGGTTGCTGTCAGCAACAAGTTTGGTCGATGGTCTTGGTCGATGGTATCGACCAAAAGGATCGACCAAAATTGTCTTCGGGACAGAATAGTGGATTTTGGGGATTTTGGTCCGAAATGGGTCTTCCGGGGTTCGGATCGATCTGAAACTTGGAGGGATGCTTAATAACAATGTAAGAACACTACCTAGCAAGTATTATCACAATCCAATGGTCCAAATGAAAACCCCCAAATTGAGGTCCTATGTTCTAAAGACAAGAATCCTAGCATTCATGAGAAATTGATGTAATTGAAAGGGAAGCTAGAGAATTAGTTGGGGAATAGGTTAGGAACATGATTACAATCATTTGCAAGCCAGAGATTAGACTAATCATACTCCACATCTCAGTTTAGTATAAGAAATCAAGTTGTTAAGCAAGGAATCATGGTAATGTATATGTAAGGATCAAGATGCAAGTGAAGCATAGCAAGAATGAAGGAAAAGCAAGTATAAATGGGAAGAGACGTTCATGGCAAGGTGTTTGCAAGGTTGCAGCACCTTGGCCATGGTCTCATCAGTAAAAAGAAGAAGAGAAGTGGGTAGAATAGAGAGCAAGAGAGAAAATCATACCTTAGAAGATGGTAGTTGGAGAAGAGAGACAAGGATTCTTGTAGAAGTTCATCACCCAAGCCAAGGAGGAGCCTAAGAGGAGCCTTCCCACGTTCTCAGGTGTTGAAATGAGTAAAATATCGTTCTAGGTTCGAGGTTTCACTTAAATAGAAGAAGGAATAGCCAAAAAGCATCTTTTTCTCGATTCTGGGCAACTTTGGTCGATGGTCCTTGGTTGATGGTATCGACCAAAACCATCGACCAAAACAGGTAACAGGTTTCAGCAGAAAATCCAGAAATAGTTCAGCAACTTCGAACAGGGATTCAGAGGGCTATACAAGGTCAAATTGAGTGAGGTTTTCTCCTACAAGTCAATAAAGAAGTCTAGTTTCCAGAAATACCTTTGGATCAAGCATGTGAGGTCATTAGGTCCACCAACTAAGCTCACCTTCTTCGATGCGCAAGCAGGATTTTCCAGACACAGTTCAGCAACTTCGGATAGGGATTTGGAGGGCTATATGGGGTCAAATGGAGTGGGGTTTTCTCCTAAAATTCCATCAAGGAGTCTAGTTTCAGGAAATATATTCGGATTGAGCACATGAGTTCATTTGGTATTTCAACTAATTCACCCCTCTTCGGTGCGCAGATTAAAAACTAACACTGACAATGCTCTCAAGTGAGGGGCATCATCATCAATGTCCAAGGGCTTGGGTTCCGACACAAAAACATCAACCAAAAGGGTCCACAAGTCTCATTTCCCCCACTTTGGGTTTTCGGACCTACAAACATAATAGGTCCCGGGCCGGGCCAAGGTAGGATAAGGCCAAACATTACAAATCTACCCTAAGGGAAAGGTCTGACATGGCTTCCTAAGGTTTTCAAAGATAATAATATTGAAACTAAAGTCCAACTTTTAAGGTCTAACATTGAACAAGCCTTTCTTTATCCCAAAATAAAAAGGGTGTCCGGACTAGGTTTGGGCTGGATGTTACATTCTCCCACCCTTAAAATAATTTCGTCCTCGAAATTGGGAGAGTACTAGGCTTCTAAAGAGATGGAGGACATTGCTTTTATCTTGACCTTTCTTCTCCCAAAATCTTCGGAAAACAATTAACAAAAAGTCTTTTATAAGAAACAAGGAATAAATCTAACATGCTTTGAAATCGAATCAAAAGTATGATCATGGTTTCATGAAGATTTCACAAGGATCATGGTGAAGATCAATATGAAGATCATAAAACCTTAAAATGAAAAGAGATTGTAGAGAGATGGTTGCAAGGATGCAGCATCTTCTTCATAGTCTCAATCACAAAGAATAAAACATAGTAAGAGTAAAGTACGATCATGGCTTTATGAAGATTTCATAAGGATCATGGTGAAGATCAATATGAAGATCATAAAACCTTAAAAAAATGAAAAGAGATTGTAGAGAGATGGTTGCAAGGATGCAGCATCTTCTTCTAAATCTCAATCACAAAGGATAAAACATAGTAAAAGTAGATCAATACAATACAAGAGATGTTACTAACCTTTGATTGAAAACAAGAGATGAAAAGCTTGAAGTCTTGAAATAATTAGAAGGAATAACAAATCATGAAGATCACACTTGATTTCCCTTCAAAATCGTCATGTGGATAATTCACAAGGTTATAGGGTGTATGGAGGTCCACTCTACAACAGCAGGGTAGAAGGATCATTATAGAGTGCATGGAGATCCTCTATACAATAGCATGTATAGAAAAATCAATCATGGAAATGACTTAAGATCATTCTCTCATCAAAGGGAAGAAATAGAAGGGGAAAAGGATAAGCTTCGAGATAAACTTCCACCAAATGAAACTAGGCAACTCATACAACAGAGAATAAATCGAACAATGTATAAGGTAGGTATGGATTTGGCACAGTAGCAAGGTTAGGATTAGGCGGGATTTCACAGGGATGCCGAGGATGACGATGTAGATGAGCATGGAGATGATGATGATCAGGGTGATGCTCCAGCTCAGGATGATGATCAGGGGCATGAGGAGATCCCTGCTCCACTATTCTCCGAGGATGGAGGTCCATCTCACCAGACTTCTGAGGCTCCAGGTGTGGCTGCTCATCAGTCTTCGATTTATTCCATACTCGAGAGGATTGAGGCTCGACAGATGAGGATGGAGACATACATGCACACTTTAGGTGAGAGCTTTACACGGCTCGAGGATGAGTTCAGATCGAGGAGGGATCATACAGATCGTCGGAGTAGATCACCTAGATAGATAGCATTAGGAATTTTCCTTTTTATGTTTCCCAGATGTACTTTCTTTCAGACTTGTAAAAATTTTCTTATGTGATTAATGAGATCAAGTTGTTTTGCTTATATTATTGTGTCTTATTCCATAATCAGTTAAGTTTCATTTATTTAGTTACTAATCTCGGTTATCTATTATTCAGCTCTAAGAATAGTTGAGTTACCCTTTTGATCGGTAACTCGGAATGTTCCATCATCGCTTCCGTGGTTAGGGTCTTACTGAACCTAGGGCTCTGATACCACTCTATCACATCCACCCAGCCGGCCCTATCTGGCATAACCGGGATGTGATCCACAGCCCCGAAGATCCATAGTTCAGAGACCACATCAACCACATCCGACAATAACACAATCATGAACAATCAATATTAAGCTACAATCAATAAAATAGAATTCAGGAATAAGATATCAAGGATAATCAGAGTGCGGAAATAAATATCAAATCGGATAAATTAAGAATGCAGTGGGCAGAATCCACTCCTTCACCAAGCGGAAGTGAGGTCAAAATTTAGTTAAGTACAAGTCTCAAGTTATGAAGGTAAGTTAAATTTATTACAATTCTTCTAAGTTTAATTGTCACAAAAAGAAGGGGTAACTACTCATAAGTCTCCTCCACAATGGATATGTCCTCTTCAAAAGTGAGGACCATGGAGATCCAACATAACTGCTCCTATACAACTCCAAGGCTAACCCTGGTACGCCGGGTGATCTTCTTCGGTATGGTCACCGAAGTCTTCTATGTAGCTAGTCTCCGGATAGTAGTATGAGGTATCCAGGTCCACCTCAGGAGGGTGCCATCAGAGTAATCACCTGTAAAATAGCCTAACAAAATATTACAATAGAAAAGGAATGAGTTCAAAAGAACTCAGCAAGGAAGTTATTCCACCACACATAAACCACAAGATAATCATAACATGATGTAGATGATATGAGGCATATAATGCAATATGATTTTATTCTAAGTATGCTGGTCATCTATGGTAGACATGCTTTAAGTCATAGCACCATACTTCTTTAGGTAGTCTCAGTCACTCATCACCGAGGGAAATTGGGTCACGCATCCCTCTCGGACAAATCCATGGTTGGGGGTTTAGGTCACCACTCTCTCACATTACCGTTTGGTCTAAGTATTGGCGCATGTCAAGGTATAGCCTAGCCCAATGCAAGTCATCTACTTAATCATATCATGTCAGTTCCAGATACGTCCATTCCTCCCCTCTCGGGATCCTTTCCGGTATCCTTCACACTAGAGTCACGGATATTACTCACCGGACTCATCAACCCTATTGGTCATCCACAAATGGTAAACGGGAAGCTCTCACGTCCCTCTCACGGATCATTTCACCGGTCTTGAGTGCCCGTGAGCCCAAGTCTAGCCATTTATGTCCCCTCACGAAGTGGGTACCGATCTTGAGTGCCCACAAATCCACACTACTACCACGGGTTGTTCGGTCTTAATGCCCTTCCGAATCGGGTCTGATATGATAGGGACATCCTAGCCATACATCTAGACAAGTCCTATGTATGTCATTCAATAACCCGGGAAGCGTTGATGGACACCTTCGGAGAACATCCCATATTATTCCCTCCGATGTCCAAGGACAGAAGCACCAGTAGGGTACCCCTCAATCCCAAGTTATACTTAAGCAATCACATGCCCAAGTTCATCATATCAGTTCACAAGATACAACATCATAATAAACATTCAATTCATGACATTGACATAAGTCATCATATCTTGAAATTGATAAACATGATAAGACATTGAAATAACATAATGTAAACACAAAGCTACTGTTGAAAGACATATGTAGCAAGTCCAACATGATAAGAATATGAAATAGAAACTATATTTACTAAGTTAGGGATACCAAGTCAAAGTTCCACATCTTAGGTAATTATATCGATAACTATCCTTACCTTGAATCGGAGAAGAGAATGGTCCAAGATCACAAGCAAGTGGCCCAAATAGCCTTAAAGTCCTAAACAAGCATATATGAAAGGTTAGAGAAGAAATCAGAACAATTGGAGATCAAACAAATCAGAACTAGGCAAAAGTTGCTGACAGCAACTCTATTGGTCGATACATTTGGTCGATAGTATCGACCAAATCAATTCCAGGACAGCAAGCTGGCTTTTTGGATTCTTGCCCAGATTTGGTCTTCCGGGTCTCAGATTGACACAAAACTTGGAGGATAGTCTAAGCACAACATGGGGACACTAGTTATCAAGAAACTTTCATAATCCAATGGTCCATTTGGAAATCCCCAAATCGACATATTAAGGTTAAGAGTTGTAGGTCATGGCATTGGCTACATCTCAATGCAAATTAGGGGAAAACATGGGGGATTAGGTAGGGAATCGTTTAGAAGTAACAAGGAACACATATGCATGGTATAGATTAGGTTAATCATGAGCTTCATCTCAATTTTTGTAAATAAAGCAAGTTGGTAAGCAATAAATCATGGAAATGTGTAGTTAATGATCATGAGGTGAATCAGTCATAGTCATATCGGTGAAAACATCATTGTATGGGGTTTAAAAGGTTCATGGTAAGGTGTATGCAAGGTTGCAGCACCTTGGCCATGGTCCCAACAGTAAAATAGAGAAAAGATGAGTGAGAAAGTGATTAGGAGAGAGAGAGTCATACCTTTAAAGTGGAACAAGAAAGTAGGAATGAGTGGTTGGCAATGATTAATGAAGAAGATGCTTCACCACTACCAAGGAGGAGTTCTTGGGAGGCTCTGCCACGTTCCCAGATGTTAAAAACGCGAGAATAAGGCTCCAGTCTCGAGGAATAAATAAATAGAAAAGAATATTCCAAGAATCTTTAAATCTAGGTTTAGCAAACTTGTTGGTCGATACCTTTGGTCGATAGTATCGACCAATAGTATCGACCAAAACATATTTCTGCAGAATTTTACAGAATAGTTATGCAACTTTAGGTGCGGACTTGGAGGGCTATACAAGGTGAAATTGCATGGGGTTTTCTCCTACAGTTCACTCAAGAGGTCTAGTTTTAGGGAGTACCTTAGGATTTTGCACCGGAGTCCATTTGATATCTCAACTGTCTCACTCTTCATCAGTGCGCAGATTCTTACTTAACACTGGTAATGTGCTCAAGGAAGGAGCAACATCATCAATGTCCATAAACTGGAATCCCGACATTACGTCATCAACCAGTAGGGCCCATAAGTCCCTTCTACCACCACTTCGGGTCTTTGGACCTACAAACATAACAATGACCGGGTCGGGTCAAGGTTAGGTAAAAGCTGGATTTTATAGGTAGTCTCAGTCACACATCACTTGGGGGAATTGGGTCCATCATTCCTCTCGGACAAATCCATGGTTGGGGGTTTCGGTCACCACTCTCTCACATCACGATTTGGTACAAGTATTGGCGCATATCAAGGTAAAGCCTAGCCCAATGCAAGTCATCTACTTAATCATACCATGTCAGTTCTAGATACGTCCATTCCTCCCCTCTCGGGATCCTTTCCGGTATCCTTCACACTAGAGTCACGGATATTACTCATCGGACTCATCAACCCTATTGGTCATCCACAAATGGTAGACGGGAAGCTCTCACATCCCCCTCACGGATCATTTCACCGGTCTTGAGTGCCCGTGAGCCCAAGTCTAGCCATTTGTAAGCCAACCAATAAATGGCCCCTTTTGGGTAACCGCAACGCAATTTATGTCCTCTCACGGGGTGGTTACCAGTTTTGAGCGCCCACAAATCCACACTACTACCACGCGTCGTTCGGTCTCAATGCCCTTCCGAATCGGGTCTGATATGATAGGGACATCCTAGCCATACATCTAGACAAGTCCTATGTATGTCGTCCAATAACCCGGGAAAGCGTCGATGGACACCTTCGTAGAACATCCCATACTATTCTCTCCGATGTCCAAGGACAGAAGCACCAGTAGGGTACTCCTCAATCCCAAGTTATACTTAAGCAATCACATGCCCAAGTTCATCATATCAATTCATAAAATACAACATCATAATAAACATACAATTCATGACATTGACATAAGTCATCATATATTGAAATTGATAAACATGATAAGACGTTGAAATAACATAATGTAAACACAAAGCTACTGTTGAAAGACATATGTAGCAAGTCTAACATGATAAGAATATGAAATAGAAACTATATTTACTAAGTTAGGGATACCAAGTCAAAATTCCACATCTTAGGTAATTATATCGATAACTATCCTTACCTTGAATCGGAGAAGAGAATGGTCCAAGATCACAAGCAAGTGGCCCAAATAGCCTTAAAGTCCTAAACAAGCATATATGAAAGGATAGAGAAGAAATCAGAACAATTGGAGATTAAACGAATCAGAACTAGGCAAAAGTTGCGACCAGCAACTCTATTGGTCGATAGTATCGACCAAATCAATTCCAGGACAGCAAGCTGGCTTTTTGGATTCTTGCCCAGATTTGGTCTTCCGGGTCTCGGATTGACACAAAACTTGGAGGATAGTCTAAGCACAACATGGGGACACTAGTTATCAAGAAACTTTCATAATCCAATGGTCCATTTGGAAATCCCAAAATCGACATATTAAGGTTAAGAATTGTAGGTCATGGCATTGGCTACATCTCAATGCAAATTAGGGGATGATATGGAGAGATTATGATCAGACCGGGTTCATACCTGGTTCGACCCTCGACCCCGGTCGAGACGGAGAGATCAGACTAGCTCCCGAGCGAACCGGATCCGGAAGATGGTTTCTGAAGAAGAAAGCTTATTCGGCTGCAAGCGTGCCCTAATCCTACTTATGGATTAGGGTAATCATCCTAATGATGGCAAACTCGAATTGACGGCTGCGGATAATCATTATCGAAGGGATAATCATCGCATAACCTAAAGGTTATCTCAGGAGTCCTCTACTAGCCCAAACTAGTAGAAGTCTATTGCTCAACGGATCTAACTGATAAGATCCAACGACTACCCGAAGAAGGCTCAAGTGCATGCAACGAAGGAGATTCGAAGGTACAATCTATATAAACCTCACTACCATACAAGGTGAGGGGATCGAAAAAAGAATACTATTTGAGACTCAGGTTCAGATACATACTTATAGACCTAAACTATCAGCGATCTGCTATCTAGATCACCCTTCCCAGTTCTTCATTCCTTAAGCTCTGCGCTTCTAGCAGAGCCGTTTGTGATTAAGTTCATCAACTGACTTAGCCTTCGAAGGTGGACTCCCGACCCCAGCGGTCGGGCCACATCTGACGCTTTCGTATTGCAGGACATCACGAGGAGATCTAAGGGCTGAGCATATTTTGGACGCATCAATTGGCGCCGTCTGTGGGAAACCACTTGAAAAGCCATGGTGACTAGATCAGCAGCCGCAGCAGCCGCAGCAGCCGTAGCACAACGCAATTCGGGTGTTAAGATCTCTGGAGTGAATAATCCAGATATTCCCCAGGAAAGCCAAAATCCTATCGAGGTAGATGGTGGCTAGGGAGGACGTAATCCTCCTCCTGATACAATCCAAGATCAATTGGATCAGGTAAAGATTCAACTCTTGGAGGTGAGCCAAGCACTCCGCATACTCACCAGACGAGTGGTTTTACCACAAGAGCCTGATCAGCGCGATTCAGGGAGACGTGCATTGCCACGTGACCAGAGATTGGCTGAAGACTGGAATATCGATCAGAATTTCCGTGAAGGAGACCGAGGACTTAGGAGGATCGATGATCAACCGAGGCAAGACGATCGGTTCGACAAACCGCAAGAGAGTACAACTGATTCAAACACAAGGTTGGATACAAGGGTAAGAACTCACTCACGCACTGTCAGAAGAACCGTTCGTGGTGATCGAGCAGTTCGTGACGAGAGGAATGCTCGGGAAGGACGGGTTGTTCGTGATGATCAAGTAGCACGGGATGATCGTGTTAATCGAGGTCGTGGTCATATTGCTGAAGATCACCCGACCCAGATTGGTCAGGAATTGGCCAACATCAATGAAAAATTAGGGCAGTTGGCTAAGGGAAGAATAACTGAGGATATTTACTCAGTCATTCAGAAGACTCCCTTTGCCGAGCCAATTGCGGGATATTAGTTTCCCCGTAACTTTCGTTTGCCTACCTTTTCAACATTCGATGGCTCCGGAGATCCAACAGCTCACATCGGCTATTACCAACAGACCATGGCTGTTTCAGGTAATTCTAATGAAATTTTATGCAGGGTTTTTGGTTCATCACTTACTGGAGCAGCACAAAAGTGGTTTTCGAACCTCCCCTCTGGGAGGATCGTAAACTTTGACGAATTGGCGCGCCAATTCATAGGGCGATTCCCGGAGTGGAATACGAGGTCAAGAAAACGGAAGAAACCTTGTTTCTTGTCAAACAAGGAAAGAGCGAATCAATCAGAGAGTTTCTGAAAAGATTCAACAAAGTGATGATGGAGATAGAAAATTTGGATGAACAAGTAGCCAAAACTGCTCTATTCACGGGAGTCACTAATCGGAAACTCCTGGAGTTATTACTACAGGATATGCCTGCGACTTATGCTTGAGTTGGTACGAGAGATGCCGAAGCGAGGCTGAAGTCATGGAGATTCTAGATGCGCGCCAAGGAGATAATAAAGTCTCCAATAAGGAACAGAAGGCTCTTGAGCAGAAGCAGAAGCCAAAGAAAAATGTTCGTGATCGGGTTGGAAAATCTCAGCCTTGGCGCCAAAGGTCCCCCGGTAAAAGTGAGTACACTCCATTGAATGCTCCTCGGGCTGATATTTTAAATATCCTCAAAAGAAAAAATATTTTAAAGTGGCCGCCTAAAATTCTTTTGAAACCCGGAGAGCAGCAGGATCAAGAAAAGTATTGCTGATTCCACAAGGACTATGGTCATTATACTAATGACTGTCATCATCTGAAGGCAGATATTGAGAGATTGATATCTCAGGGACATCTATCCAGTTTCGTTAGCAGAAGAAGGGAGGAGCCACGTGAGCCACGTGCGGCTGCTCCTAAAAGGGATCGTTCGGTTAGTTCGGAACGATCAAGGGAGGCTCCGAAGTCTAAGAAAGGCAAGGAGGTGATTGAAGCTACTCGGTCACCGATCCTTACCATCTTCGGGGGACTAGAGCCCGAATCACTCTGGAGTCTGAAAACAAAATCCAAATTTGTTGGAACCGGAGAGACGCAGAAGCGGAAGAAGCTGAATGGTGAAGATTCTATCACCTTTAGCGAGGAAGACGAAAGAGATGTTTGTTTACCTCATGATGATGCTATAGTCATCAAGGTAGAGATTGCACGACGGGAAGTGCATAGAGTTTTGATTGATACATGGTCTGCAGCTGACCTAATTTCCTACGAAGTGTATCAAAAATTGAAGGTGGATCAGGACTTGATGAAACCTTCATCCACACATCTATATGGTTTTGCAGGGTCATCTGCAGTGGCGGAAGGATCGGTCCAGTTGGATTTATCCATTGGAAGTTTTCCTAAGGAAACAACTGTCCGAATCAATTTTTTGGTGATTCGGGAACTGCCAACTTATAATATGATCCTCGGGCGACCATCTTTATCCAAGATAGGTGCTATTGTTTCGACAAAGCACCTGAAGATAAAATTCCCGACTGATATGGGAAATGGTCAAGTTTCCTCTGACCAGAAGATCTCTCGGCAGTGTTATGTTGCCTATTTAAAAGACAAGGAGGGCCCGAGGAAGGTAACTGTCCTCCCTATAGAAGTTCGAGATGATCGGGAAGAGACAGAGATGCAAAGACCCGAACCAGTGGAGAAGCTGGAACAAATCCAGCTGTGTACCGAGGATGAGAAAAAGATTACTTATATCGGGTCTGAACAGTGGAAGAATTTAAAGATGAGTTGAAGTTTTTTCTTCAACGGAATAAAGATGTATTTGCATGGTCTGCTGAGGACATGCCGGAATCGATCGGGCCATTGCAGAGCACAAACTCGGATAGACCCTAAGGCGAAACCAAGTGATACGAAAAGAAGAAATTTCTCCATTGAAAAGTATGAAGCCGTTCGAAGAGAAGTTGAAAAACTTAAGAATTCTGGTTTCATAGAACCAATTGAGTGCCCAACTTGGTTGGCCAACGTGGTAATGGTAAAAAAGGTGAATGTGAAGTGGAGGATGTGTATAGACTACACAGATCTTAACAAAGCTTGCCCAAAAGCTTGCTACCCGTTGCCTCGGATTGACCTCTTGATAGATGCGACTGCAGGATATGAAACTTTAAGTTTCATGGATGCCTACTCGGGCATAATCAGATCCTTATGAATAAGGAGGATGAGAAGTATACGGCTTTCATGACTGATCGTGAGAGCTATTATTACAAGGTCATGCCTTTTGGCCTGAAGAATGCAGGAGCAACATATCAGAGGGCCGTCAACAAGATTTTCAAAGAGCTGATAGGAAAGAATGTTGAAGCTTATGTTGACAACATGCTAGTGAAAAGCTTTACAAAAGCAAATCATATTGCAGATTTGATCGAGGTATTCTCGAAGATTGCGGGAAACATCAAATGAAGCTAAACCCAGAAAAATGTGCCTTTGGAGTCTCCTCCGGCAAATTTTTGGGCTTCATGGTATCACGAGAGGGAATTGAGGCTAATCCTGCCAAAATACAAGCTCGATTGATATGGAGGCTCCCAAAACCGTTCGGGATGTACGGTGTTTAACGGGGAGAGTTCGTTGCTTTAAATCGATTCATCTCCAAGTCCGGAGAAAAATGTTTGCCTTTCTCCAAGGCACTTAAAGACCTGAAGGGCGATAAGGAAGCAAAGTGGACTGAAGAGTGCCGAGAAAGCTTTCGAGGAATTAAAAGAAGCACTTGGACAACCACTGATCCTGTCCAGACCAGAGAAGGGGGTTACAGCTATATCTAGCGATGTCCCTTTCGGCGGTCAGTGCAGTACTTGTTCGGGGAAAAGATAAAAAACAGTGGCCGATTTACTATGTAAGCCACGTGTTGCTAGATGCGGAGACAAGATATTCACAGATTGAGAAGCAGTGCTCGGCTCTCATGATGGCCGCCAGGAAGCTAAGGCCATATTTTCGAGCTCATCCAATTGAGGTATTTACAACTTTTCCTCTTAGTAAAGTTCTTAACAAACCTGATTTGTCTGGAAGGATGGTGTCCTGGTTGGTTGAACTCAGCGAGTTCCAAGTGAGCTTTAAGCCCATAACTGCAATCAAGGCTCAGGCATTAGCCGACTTTGTAGTAGAAACTACTACACCAGTGGAACCCACCATTGAGAATCCCATTATACCAACCACTTGGGAGGTATATGTGGATGGTTCGAGTAATAAAGATGGAGTAGGAGCTGGAATTCTATTAAAAAGTCCAGTAGGATTTATTATTCGATATGCTTTGAGATTCGCATTTGACGCAAGTAATAACGAAGCAGAATATGAGGCTCTGATAGCAGGACTTCGGTTGTCAAAAGCATTATCTATTGCAGATGTTACTATTTATAGTGACTCTTAACTTATAGTCAACCAAGTCCAGGGGGAGTATGGTATTAAAGAACCACGCTTGCAGAAATATCAAGAGATAGTGCAGGCATTTCAAAACCAATTTCGGAATTTGAAGATATCTCAGATTTCGAGGAATGAAAATTCAGTGGCAGATGAGCTATCCCGACTAGCCAATGCCAAGGAAAAGAATCTAGACCCTTCGGTCTACATTGAAGAGATAACTTTTCCAAGTTATCATGAGAAAGAAATTTCTTATATTGAAGCGAACGTTCTTTGGATGGATCCAATAATCGAGTATCTAAGGGATGACAAATTACCCGAGGATCCAAGAGAGGCAAGGTTGATCAAGATTCGATCAGCTAGATTTGTCATTCGGAATGGGAGACTATACAAAAGATCTTATGCTGGACCCCTTATGAGATGTATAGGCCCCGAAGGAGCAAAATCAGCTTTGGCTGAGGTTCATGAAGGAATTTGTGGAGCTCACATGGGTGGACGAGCCCAGGCTCACAAAATTCTGAGACTTGGGTTATATTGGCCTAAGGTCCAAGAGGCTGCTATGGAGTACGTTCGTCGATGTGGTAACTGTCAAATTCATGCTACAGTATCGAAGCGCCCGGCGGAAACTTTGACTTCAATTCTAAATCCCATTCCCTTTGCAATGTGGGGAATTGATATCATGGGCAAATTCACCAAGGCATCGAGCAGACGGGAATATCGATAGTAGCAATTGATTACTTCACAAAATGGGTAGAAGCCGGTGCACCGGCGGCAATTACTGAGAAAAAAGTGGAGAAATTTGTGCTTGAATCAATCATATATCGCTTTGGGATTCCAAAGATTATTGTCACTAACCATGGTACTCAGTTCGATTGTCCACAATTTGAGCAATTCTGTGGAACATATATGATCGAGCATCGTATGTCCTCAGTGGCATACCCCCAAAGCAATGGACAGGTAGAGGTTACTAACCGAACGCTACTGAAAGGAATAAAGAGAAGACTTGAAGCTGACAAAGCTTCTTGGGTCAAAGAACTTCATAATGTATTGTGGGCTTATAGAACTACGGTTCGAACACCCACAGGAGAAACTCCATTCAGGTTGGCATATGGATCCGAAGCATTGGCACCAGTGGAGATAAAGGCGGGGACATTACGGGATCGTGAGTTCGAGGAAAAAGCAAATGAACAAGGGCTGCTTGATAGTCTTGATTTGTTGGACGAAGTTCGGGCAAAGGCAATAGCACGAACTCAACATTATCAAAGAAGGATAGCGTCTCATTATAATACTCAAGTGAAGAATCGTCGGTACTTAGCCGGAGATTTGGTGTTGAGAAACACCCTAGCTTCCGACCTCGCGTCACCAAAGAAAATTAGACCCTTCCTGGGAAGGACCTTATATGGTTGTGAAACCGGTCGGTTCGAGAGCTTACAGGCTGAAGAACATCAACACCCAGAAAGAGTTGGATAGTTCGTGGAATGCTAGGCATCTCAAAAAGTTTTATCCTTGAGGATGATTTCAATTTTGTTCGACTCAATCAATGCAATTTTTGGCTTTCAACAAACTATCTTTTGATTGGGGGGCATCATACACCACATTCAAGAACAAGATCCAACTATAAGGCATCGGATGAAAATTCGTGTGGGTCCTTCAACACTTATGGAAATTTTTGGACTTTCTTAAGTCGAGGCATCGGATGAAAATCTGAGTGAGTTCCTTTTGCAAGGCGTCGGTTTAAAACCCGAGTAAGTTCCTTCAAAGACTTATTGAATTTTTGAATTATCCTTAAGTAAAGGCATCGGTTTAAAACCCGAGTGAGTTCCTTCTCAGACTTATCGTATTTCTCTGGAAATCCTTAAGTAAAGGCATCGGTTTAAAACCCGAGTGAGTTCCTTCTCAGACTTATCGTATTTCTCCGGAAATCCTTAAGTAAAGGCATCGGTTTAAAACCTGAGTGAGTTCCTTCTCAGACTTATTGTATTCTCCAGAAATCCTTAAGTAAAGGCATTGTTTCAAACAACTAAGACCTAATGCAACAGCAATTCAAGTGGCTAGCAAAGTTCAAGATAAAGGTAATTTCTTATTTCTTCAAAAGATCCAAAGAGGCCATTATCAAAACAATTACAAGAGCTGGATACAATCTTCGGTCAAAAAAGAAAGTCATCATAGGTGACTGTTGAGAAGTTATACAAGATCAACGCGACTTTGCTAGAACAAACATATGAGTCAACCATTGGTGGGGATTCAAGGAAAAGAAGAGAAGAAATGAGGATTACAAAAATATTTCGGTATGCATAAAATCCTCCGCAATTTCATACTCTTTGTCCAGGAGAAGCATGGTCCTCGACCAAACTCGCATTTAGGACAAGCTCGTCATAATTGACTTCTTCCAGGGGAGAATAAACAGGAGAATCTTCCAGATAATGCATAATATCTGGATCGGAAGGTGGAGGATCAATCTTATCCTTGGTCCAGTCGGGAGGAGGAATACCCAGGTCAGTAAATACTTCAGGATGGCAAACAACACTGTAGGGAGTCGTATCAAAATGAGGATCCTACCTTAATATTGATTCCCAACTTCGTTCTCACCATCCCGGTACGCCTGCAAGTTATAAGCATTCAGCATATCAACAAAAGGCTTACTGTGTAAATACTTGAAGACGCAGCTCTGCGAACATCGGTTGGAAGGGATTCGGGCAAAGGAATGACAGCTTGCCTTTCGGGTAACGTTTCAGATCCTTTGGCTCCCGACTTTCCAACTGTTCGCTCCAGTCGCCGGATCTTCTCCCTGGCATCATCCAAGTCTGACCGAAGACGACCAATCATCGAATTTTTTTCTCCTGCCACCTCCCAAGCTAGATTTCGAAGGCGAGCAATCTCAACATCTTTAGATTCGGAGATTTCCCGAAGCCTATAAACTTCATTGCTCAATCTACTGAGCCTAGTAACTGCTTCCACTTGGTTGTGGAAGTTACCAGCAAGACTCCTGCAAACAACTTCCGAGTTAAGGAGGAGCAGAAAAGTAATTTTTCAGAATTAGAGGATAATGAAGAAAGACTTACATCACCAGTGACTTCGTAAAGACTTCATCTGGAAGTTTGGAAAGAACTGCGCTCTCAGAAGTCATTCGAGCAGCAGTACACCATTCCAACGCTCTATCAAACTCGTTTGACACTAATTCAGGCGAAGGATGAGAAGGATGAGCTACACCAAGAGAAGGATGAGCTGCATCACTTGTCACCCAACGGCGCTTCCTAGTGGCAAAATCCTCCAACTCGGAAGGAGAGGAGGAGGATGCCAAACAAGCACTGGAGTTGGAAATAGGAGCAGCACCTGCTGGGACCACACCTTCATCAGACGCCAACATAGTTGCCTCAGATGCCCAAAGAGTCTCTTTCGGGGGTGCACCAACAGTCTCACCAGCAGGGGCGTCGGCAGCACCATCGGCAACGGAGTGATCAAGATCTTCCTGGGAAAGACGAGCGATCACTTCGGGCAAAGGAGGCGTAGGGACGACATCAATAGAAACTGTGGGAATCTGACTTGAAGATTCACCGGCAGCAGTTGCCTTACGCTTGGAGGATTCACTAGCTGAAACCACCGCACTGGCCCCAACCACCACCGACGGAACGATTTTCTTGCAAGATTTTGCTCTGATAAAGTTCGGGTTGATCTTGGGAGCCACTATGCAAACAAACAAGCCGTATTAGTACATAAATAAACGACAACAACAAGAGGGAAAACCCTAGTTTTTTATTACTTCCAACAAACCCAAATAACTAAACCCCAAGTATAACTACTGTGCAGTTTACTCAGGGGGGAAGTGGGGAAAGAGATGAGTAATCAAGAAACTCACTTGTTCAGAAGTTGATAGAGCTATTGTTGGAGTACGAGGAATACGGAAGCAGGCCGAAGGACGAAAGGTCGCTTTAACACTTTAGCAAATCTAACTTGCAGAAGACAGGATAGATGGAGAGTACCCACGAAGGCTTTAAATAGCCTCAGGTATTAAGACGACGGTTGAAGGCTAAGGACAACCGACGACCTAGATCGAAATGACGCTTCGAAATCCGCAGAAAGCAAGATCAACGGTCAGAGGGATGCCACATGGAAACATGTGGAAGCAAGCACCTGATGCAGAGATACCACCAATCGTCGCACCGCCATTAAAATAATGGATGTATTTCCGATTCATTGGAAACAGTGAATGGTATACAAAGGCAAGAAAACGTTTGAACTTCGCAGAAGGGAAACGTGCGGACTTTGCAATAAATGAAGTAGTGGAGAAGATTAATGCATCTTCCCGAAACGCATCTTCACAATATTTCTACAAGATTATTATTCGGCGAGGAATGTAAAGTTAAGTGATGAGTTTTATCATTAATACTTTGATATTCAAGGCAAGATTTCGGCAGGAGACGGGGAAATATAAAGGCCAACATGAGAAAGAAATGTCTATTCATTAAATAGAGGGTAAATCTGTACAAAAAGAGAACTCCCTAAGCCTTTTCTTCATTGTTGCCCAAGGGACCCTGGTCGGGAGGACTTTTCTCAGGATCAATTGAAGAGCCTTCCTCAAGAATGGCATCGACTGAGTCCTCTACAGCAGCAACTTGAGACTCGGCTTGTGATTTCTCCTCTGGAAGTGTCGGCTCGTCAGCCAGGTATGCCTCATATTGAGGGTCAGCTGGAAAAGGATCATCTTCTTCCTGAGCCCAGTCCGGGAGATCCATACCAACTTTCCCGAAGACCTCTTTGTGGCACACCTCACGAAAAGGAGCAGTGTCGAAGGCAGGGATTGATCCGAGGATTCGCTCCCAAACGCCGTTCTGCCCCAAGCGATAAGCTTGAAGGTTGTAGATACCTAGCAGCTCGGAGAAAGGTACGCTGTTCAGGTATTTCCGAACACACTCCTTCCGAAGCTCTGGCTTTATATGCTCGGGCTTGCTAGGGATCGCCAACTTCAGATGTTCTTCGAGCTCCCTACTTTTGAATTCAAGCCTGTCACCAAACAACGTGGCAGC
The DNA here is from genome assembly GCF_041222555.1 of Hakea prostrata. Taxonomy (NCBI): domain Eukaryota; kingdom Viridiplantae; phylum Streptophyta; class Magnoliopsida; order Proteales; family Proteaceae; genus Hakea; species Hakea prostrata. The sequence goes on along the minus strand of NC_142602.1, from coordinate 33,923,160 downwards.
TGCTTTTTGCTTCCTGGCCTTGCGCTCGGCAGCAGCGGCACGAATCTTCGACGCTTCGAGGGCCTCCTTGAGGGAGATCACTTCTTCCTCATGCTTTTTCTGCAGCTCCACGGCAGCTGCAGTCAGCTGGTCTATTTCAGAATTGGCTTTCGCCAAATTCTCTTCACAGGTTTGCAGCAAGGAGCTGGTGCGACCAACCCGGCTCAATGCTTCCATGTGTTGATAAAAGCTCAACACAACATTCCTGGGAAGGCGGAAAATATCAGAAGAAGTCATAAGGAATTATGAAAAAATAACTAAGCAAGAAGACCGGTACCTTGTAGATTGACTAACAAGGGAGGTGTCATCCAGGGCTTCAAATTCCTGGCGATCATAAGGAGCAAGACTGAGGGAGCTCCATTCTGCAGCTTTCTCGGGATCCCGAGTCACCCTGTCGGTCAGCTTCAGGGTCCATTGGGGGGTGAAGACCTCCTCACCATCCGTTGAAGCTTTGGATTTTTTATTGGAGGGAGCATCAATTGTGTCATGCCTCCTCTTGGTTCGGGCAGAGGAAGAGACATTAGACCTCTCCACCATCGGTTTCTTCCCTTTACCCGAAGCATCAGCCACGGGCCTGATATTCCTGATACCCCTATAAGAGGGGTCGGGAGAGGGAATAGAAGCCTCTTGATCTACGGTCAAGGCTCTGGGCGATCGTTGCTCGGCTGTCACAACGGCCCTAGCGGCCTTCACCCGCAGGCTTTCAGGGTTCATTCTTGGAGGCACCGCAAAGAAGAAGGACAAGAGTCGAATTAAAAACATATCACTTCAGTCAAATTAAAGGATGGTGGTTAGAAGCTCACAATGAGCCAAGCCCCAGTACTGAAGGATGGAGTTATACTCCACTTCAAGTCCGTGTATCTCTTGATACCACGGAATGGATTTGATCTTCCTGATGGCCGCCTCGTCTTCTCTGGATAAGGGAAGGCCTCGGTTATTCTCGGAAGAAGAAGTACACCTCCTCCAGGTGGTTGGGAAGTTAAGATCTGATGGAGGCGCTCGACAGAAAAAGTATCGTTCGCGCCATCTTTTGTGGTTAGAAGAGCAATTTCCTTTGACAAGGATGCTGCCCCTCCAATCAAGTTCAGCCTTATTGCGTTTGGACAGAAAAACCCATCCGGGAGGATGGGAGATAGAAAGAACATGAAAATGTACAAAGAGAGAAAGAGATGGCGTAATGCCAAGTTCAAAACACAAACCCAAGAAGCCGACGATAAGACGCCAGCTATTGGGGAGGAGCATTCCGGGACAAATGTTCCAATGATTCAGAACTGCGGAGAACAAAGGATTAAAAAAGGGAAAGCGAACCCCGCTTTCCAGTGCATCTATATACAAAGAAAATTCACCCGAAAGGGATGAATCAACCCTCTCATCAGGGTGGGGAGCCCTAACCTGATATGAGGAAGGAAAATCAAAATCTTGGACAGCTGAAAGAAGGGTTTCCTCATCGTAAATGGAGGGAACAGAGCCAGTCCACCATCGGACCCGGAAGTTTGAGGCTGCCTAGAAGACTCGACAATCTTGGAAGATCCAGACTCGAGAAGGACAGGAGAAGTTTCGGTTTTTCTTTCAAAACCTTTTTGAGAAACTTCAGCGAACTCGCGCCAGAGGACAGTTAGGGTTTTGTTATCACTATCCGACTGTTCGGGAGCAGGAGAAGGAAAAGCCTCACTGCTATTACCAACACTGGGTACCAGAGAAGCCCTATTGTCCGCCATTACTTGTTTCAGTAAACTACAAAAAGAAAAAGACCAGTAAACTTACTAATTCAGTGAGGCGGAAGCTTGAGAGCAGGAAGGCGCGAAGCAGACAACAAAGGTTCAAATTCCAGACAGGAAGAATGAAACCTACGAAGACAACGAACCGCTTTTAAAACTCCCGCACGAGTGTTCGGGAATCTGAACGATCGAGATTGATTCAAAATCAGCGATCGTGATTGAAAGACGTTTTGAAAGTTTGAACTCACGAATCCGAAATAGGCGTTCGGAAACCGTCGCTTGGATGACGTGAGCCACGATAGATCAACTGCAAGGAGATATGTGGCCTTACACTCACAACGCTCGAGGAAAAGTGACCACCGCATTAAATGTGATATGCCATTTAATGAAGCACGCAGAGATTATCACCTGACGACGAACCTAGTTAAAAACCAAGCCCTCGGGATCGACCGAACGCTTGGTCTCGGGGGCTCGTGATATGGAGAGATTATGATCAGACCGGGTTCATACCTGGTCCGACCCTCGACCCCGGTCGAGACGGAGAGATCGGACTAGCTCCCGAGCGAACCGGATCCGGAAGATGGCTTGCTGAAGAAGAAAGCTTATTCGGTTGCAAGCGTGCCCTAATCCTACTTATGGATTAGGGTAATCACCCTAATGATGGCAAACTCGAATTGACGGCTGCGGATAATCATTATCGAAGGGATAATCATCGCATAACCTAAAGGTTATCTCAGGAGTCCTCTACTAGCCCAAACTAGTAGAAGTATATTGCTCAACGGATCTAACTGATAAGATCCAACGACTACCCGAAGAAGGCTCAAGTGCATCCAACGAAGGAGATTCGAAGGTACAATCTATATAAACCTCACTACCATACAAGGTGAGGGGATCAAAAAAAGAATACTATCTGAGACTCAGGTTCAGATACATACTGATAGACCTAAACTATCAGCGATCTGCTATCTAGATCACCCTTCCCAGTTCTTCATTCCTTAAGCTCTGTGCTTCTAGCAGAGCCGTTTGTGATTAAGTTCATCAACTGACTTAGCCTTCGGAGGTGGACTCCCGACCCCAGCGGTCGGGCCACATCTGACGCTTTCGTTTTGCAGGACATTACGAGGAGATCTAAGGGCTGAGCAGATTTTGGACGCATCAGGGGAAAACATGGGGGATTAGGTAGGGAATCGTTTAGAAGTAACATGGAACACATATGCAAGGTATAGATTAGGTTAATCATGAGCTTCATCTCATTTTCGGTAAATAAAGCAAGTTGGTAAGCAATAAATCATGGAAATGTGTAGTTAATGATCATGAGGTGAATCAGTCATAGTCATATCGGTGAAAACATCATTGTATGGGGTTTAGAAGGTTCATGGCAAGGTGTATGCAAGGTTGCAGCACCTTGGCCATGGTCCCAACAGTAAAATAGAGAAAAGATGAGTGAGAAAGTGATTAGGAGAGAGAGTCATACCTTTAAAGTGGAACAAGAAAGTAGGAATGAGTGGTTGGCAATGATTAATGAAGAAGATGCTTCACCACTACCAAGGAGGAGTTCTTGGGAGGCTCTCCCACGTTCCCAGATGTTAAAAACGCGAGAATAGGGCTCCAGTCTCGAGGAATAAATAAATAGAAAAGAATATTCCAAGAATCTTTAAATCTGGGTTTAGCAAACTTGTTGGTCGATACCTTTGGTCGATAGTATCGACCAATAGTATCGACCAAAACATATTTCTGCAGAATTTTACAGAATAGTTCAGCAACTTTAGGTGCGAACTTGGAGGGCTATACAAGGTCAAATTGCATGGGGTTTTCTCCTACAGTTCACTCAAGAGGTCTAGTTTTAGGGAGTACCTTCGGATTTTGCACAGGAGTCCGTTTGATATCTCAACTGTCTCACTCTTCATCAGTGCGCAGATTCTAACTTAACACTGACAATGTGCTCAAGGAAGGAGCAGCATCATCAATGTCCATATACTGGAGTTCCGACACCACGTCATCAACCAGCAGGGCCCATAAGTCCCTTCTACCACCACTTCGGGTCTTCGGACCTACAAACACAACAATGACCGTGTCGGGTCAAGGTTAGGTAAAAGCTGGATTTTACACATACGGTCTCGTACTACGTGTGGTATAGATACTTCCTCTATGGCACCAACCAATTCGGTTCAGTATCCAATATCTCCCCTAATGCCTAGTGCCCTGTTGGTTCGATACTTTCCCACCTAGAGTCAATGTATCTTATGGCACCAACCAACTCGGACTATGTTGACCCCTAACCCTATGGTCATCCACATATAATGGACAGGATGTTCTCAATGTCCTCTCACGGGTCATTTCACATGTCTTGAGGGCCCATGAGCCCTTGTCTATTATATGCAACCCTACCATCTCATGATGACAGTGGGCTTGCTTGACACACAGGACCCAGCCACTAACATCACGGGTTAACCGGTTTCAATACCCCTGCCAAAAGGGTAGTAGTACTCATGAGGTCACCTAACCAAACACTTCTAGACATGCCCTAAATATGTAAATTAGTAATCGGAAAAGAGCCAAGGGCACCATAGGAATGCGTCCCATACAGTCTCCTCTGGTATCCTATGGCAGAAATGCCAAAAGGGCATTCCCCATTCCCAACCACAATATAAGCAATCATATAATGTCACTAGGGCAATGGGTGAACCCACAACCCTAGTAGAAAATACAAGGTAGAAGAAATAATAATATTTCTCCTCTCATACAATCACATTCCATTTCATAACAACAATAATAGATTTCAAAGCAAGGAGCAACATCAGAAGTAATAATAAACATAAATTATAGCAATTCATATTTAACAAAAGACATAAAATAACCACAAGATAATACTAAAGCAATACAAGATATCAATAATGAAAAGTAACTAACATCATTACATATGTAATATAAAGTTAAGTATATTCCTCACCTTTTACTTTGTTCTTTTCTCCAATGATCAGTAATTCCTTCTCACAAATTAGTGACTAAAGATATATTAACCTATTCATGCAAAAGAAATAATTACAAATTAGAGCCAATTTGGGTTTCAAAAGATATCCTAAAATCTTCCCACGAAAACCCAAATCTGAAAAACTAGGTTAAAAAGGGTAGTTCTCAACCTCATTAGTGAATGGTCACTAATTTGCCACCAATTCGAAGTTTATAATGAATCAAAACTTTGGGAAAGTCTAATTGGAAACAAAAGGATCCTACGGGTACCTTCAATTTTATTAAATTTTACTCATCTCAAAAAGCCCCAAATTTGGCTCTCATAAATCACTCGTGGGTGACCTAGAGAGTCAATATGCGTAAACCTTAGCATGAAATCTTACCATTACTCCCATACTCAAGGGAAACATTAATATAAGAAAAGATAAGCATCTAGGGTACCTATCATTATTCCCTTTCATAGATCCCTCAATAGAAGAGAAAATATATTACTCCCACAAACTAGGAAGGGACATTAATACAATAAAGGAAAACAACCACGATACCTAACAACCTTCCCTTTCAAGATTCCCCAAAAGGAAAGGAGAGAAAATACTCACAAAATTGTGAGTAAGAGAAGGATTAAAGAAAACTAACCTTTCTTAGTGATTTTGAGAAGATTCCGATCATAGACACCTTTGGAAGAATGGAAATCGCTCCTCTCTTTTGTGTCTCCTTTTCTCCAAAGCCTCCGCCTCTTTCTGGCCTCCAAAAATGTGTTTACGGATGAGATAAAACATAAATAGGGTATAAAAATCCGAATTTCCAATTTTGCCCCTAAACAAAAAATGGGATGGGGGTTGGTTCACCCAAACGGCCCAAACTTCTGGTCCATGGTTGGACCCCCAAACGAACTCTGATTTTGATGATTTTTTGCTCGTTGGAAAGGTCTTTCAATGATCTTCGATTTGATATATTATTTGTGTCAATTGGATTCTCCATCACTGATCTACAGATATTCCAAATTACCCTTTTTACACCATCGGGATTAATCTTCTCTCTTCACTTAAACTCTAGGAGAGTTTTTGAGTCATTATAAGGGTCATCTACCAACATTGGTTCAATTTCCAATCCTTTGGGCTTGACTTGAATGGTCCACGATTGTCGCCGAATCAAGGCCCAGGTTCTCGGTCTTAAAACCATGGGTTAAAGGGGTAGAAATCTGGAGGATTTCACAGTTTCGGTCACCGCTCTTTCACATCACCATTTGGTCTAAGTATTGGCGCATGTCAAGGTAAAGCCTAGCCCAATGCAAGTCATCTACTTAATCGTATCAAATCAGATCCGGATACGTCCATTCCTCCCAACCCGGGATCCTTTCCGGTATCCTTCACACTAGAGTCACAGATATTACCCATCAGACTCATCAACCCTATTGGTCATCCACAAATAGTAGACGGGAAGCTCTCACGTCCTCTCACGGATATGACCCGCTGATCTTCGAGTGCCCGTGAGCCCAAGTCTAGCTATTTGCAACCCTACCAATAAATGTCTCCTTTCGGGTATCCGTAGCATGGTTTATGTCCTCCCCCGGGTTGGTTACCAGTCTTGAGCATCCATCAAACCATACACTACCACGGGTCGTCCAGTCTCAATGCCCTTCCGATTCAAGTCTAACATGACAAGGACAATCCTAGCCACACAACTAGACAATCTTATGTATGTCATCCAATAACCCGGGAAAGTGTCGATAGGCACCTTCGGAGAACATCCCATGTTATTCCCTCCTATGCCCAAGGACAGAAGCGTCAATAGGACACTCCCCAATCCCAAGTTATACCTAGGCAATCACATACTCAAGTCCATCATATCTCATACATTTGATACATCATCATGATAAAAGTTAAATCATAACATTGAAGTGATCCATCATATGTACAAGTGGCAAGAATAATAAATCATTATAACAAGAGAATATGAAATCACATTACTACTGTTCTAAAACATGTATAGCAGCCCTATAATATTCAAAGCAATTAAGAGACTATGTTCACTAAGTTATAAGCATCAAAACATAAGTACATAGCCTATGTGTTTATGGCGATAACCATCCTTACTTTAGGTTGAGTTGATGACGATTCAAGAGTTACCAAGGAATGATCCAAAAGTAGTGTTAAGACCCTAAACAAACATAAATAAGAGATTAGAGAAGAAATCGGTAAGATCGGATGTCGAACGGGTCAAAACTGGTTGAAGTTGCTGTTAGCAACAAGTTTGGTCGATGTTCTTGGTTGATGGCATCGACCAAAGATGATCGACCAAAATTTTCTTCGGGGTTGCATAATGGGTTTTGGGGATTTTGGTCCGAAATTGGTCTTTCGGGGTTCGGATCGATCTGGAACTTGGAGGGATGCTTAAGAACAGTATGAGAACACTATAAATCAATGAATTAATATAATCTAATGGTCTAAATAGAAAGCCCCAAATTGAGCTACTAAGTTCAATAGACAAGCATCATAGCATGGATTGAAATTGATTGCATTTGCATTGGAAAGGCATGCATTAGCTAGGGGAACTTATAGGAATTTGTTTAGAATCATATGCTAGTGATAAACATATACGTAGCACACTATATACCTCAGTTTTAGATAAGAAAGCATGAAGTTAAGAAGAAAATCAAGGAATGCATATGCAATACTTGAAATGAGAGCATAGCATCAATGGACAAGGGAAAGAATCAAAGGTTAAGCAAGAGTGAACACTTGGAGTGATGGTTGCAAGGTTGCAGCACCATCTCCAAGGTCTCAACAGCAAAAAGAGGGATAGAAAAGAATAGAAAAGAATAGAATAGAGAGTGGGAGTGATGAATCATACCTTGTAGTTGTTGATGGAGACAAGGAACAATGATTGACAATGATTTTGGTGGAATCTTCTTCACAAATGCCTAGGAGGTGCTTTGGGAAGCTCTCCCCACATCCTCAGGAGTGATAATGATTGGAATAGGACTCAAAACACGAGGCTATTATAAATAGAATAGGGAATATTCCAAAGAATCATTAACTTCGAGTCTGAGCAACTTTGGTCGATGGCATCGACCAAAGAGGATAGACGAAAACAGAATACAAGAGAAAATCAGAACTAGTTCAGCAACTTCGAACAGGGATTTGGAGTGCTATACAGGGTCAAATTGAGTTGGGTTTTCTCCTACAATTCAATCAAGAAGTCTAGTTTTGGAAAATACCTTCAGATTGTGCACGAGAGTACATTAGATGCTTCAACTAATTTATTCTTCTTCGATGCGCAGATTTTCATTAAACACCGACAATGTACTCAAGTAAGGGGTATCATCGTCATGGGCTCGGACTCCGACTCATAATTGTCATTCAAAAGGGTCCACAAAGTCTCTTCTACCACCACTTCGGGTCTTCAGACCTAAAAACAACAGTGGATCCGAGTTAGGGTTAGGGTTAGGATAGGGTTGGATTTTACAATCAATATCCATGGGTTCTGGATCAAACACCATGTCTTGTACTGAGATGGCCCATAGTTGGTTTCTATTTTCACTTCGGGTCTTAGGTCCTACAAACAATAGGGTTTTCGGGGTAGGGTTAGGGCTGGATTTCACAGTTAACGACTTCAAGGACGTATTTCTGGAAGATTTGTCAGGTTTTCCTCCTAATAGAAAATTGGAGTTTTCCGTTGAGTTAATTCCAGGAGCCGCTCCAGTATCAAAAGCTCCATATAGAATGGCATCTATCGAACTATGAAATCTAGGCAAAACCGTAACTCGAAAATCCATTTGTTTGTAGGTCCAAAGATCCGAAGTGAAGGTAGAAGGCAACTGTGGGCCATCTCACTAGAAGACATGGTGTTTGTCCCAAAACCCATGGAGATTGATGATAGATTTCCCTATTTGGAAACCTTACCTGATTTGGAGAAGAAACTACATCTTGAGGATGAAGAACTTGATTGATGGACTTGAGCCCTAGTTTGACATATTTTGGAAGGTTCCTCAATGCTAGGTAATTCACTTGGTTGAGTTAGGAGAAGCCCCTTTGGAATTTTGATGTTTGGAGCTTGAAAACCCTGTTTTTTGCCTTGCTGTCAATGTTGGTCGATCACTTAACCGACCAACCATGAGGGACCAACAGAAACAGGGGTTGTTTTGTAAAACTCCGATTTTAGGGTTTTGATGCTCTTTATATTAGAACTTTGTGGTAATCTGCCCCATTATGTTCCCAAGTCACTGGAGAACGTGGGAAGCCTCTCTCAAGCACTCACATTGGAAATTTGGAAGATCCTCATCAAATCCTCAAAGCTTTTCAGTTCTTCTTCCTTAAGATTGGTATTCACTCCTACTCTCACTTGATCTACTCTCCTATTGAATTCTTCCATTCTCTGTGATTAGGAGGATGATCTTATGTCATTTCGATGACTAATCCTCCAATCTCTATTGTTCTAGAGTCGATCTCCATACACTCTATGACTTTGTCAATCTCCACATGATGATTTCGAAGGGAAATCAAGTGTAATCTTTATGATTAAATATCCATTCTAGGTTTTTGATTGAATATCTTATGTCATTCCCATGATGATTTTTGACTATGATCTACTTCTCTTTTCTTTCTAGGGTGAATTCTCATTTTCTCTAGCCTTTCTAGAGAATTCAAAGATTGATTTCGATAAAACCTAGTTGTTGATTAAATTAGAATTCTACTCTAATGATCATTGTTGATGCTAATCTATGCTAGATAATCTTAGTTTACTATTTTAGAGTTTTCCTTGAAATTTTGGAGTGTTTCAAATCCTGGAAGTTGAGTTTCAGATAAAAAATTAGGGATTCTATTTGTACAAAACGGGCTTGGTCGATCAACCTGACAGACCAAGCCTGACCGACCAACAGAGTTAGTGATAGCAAGGTTTGCCCTGTTTTGATCCGTTTCGCTTCCAATCTTCGAGGGTTTGTTCCTAATGCTTAACCTATGTTTTTTTAGGGTTTATTTGCTAACTTTGGACTTGTCCTCATACTTTCTCTGGAGTTTTTTGAGATTAACTAAGGTAAGGACGTTTGTTCCCAAATAACCTAAAATGCATGTTTGCTTATATTTAATTCGAATTGCATGATGATACTACTGTTTTCATGACTTACTTATAGTTATATTGCTGCTGTAATTACTGTAACGAAAATAGGACTTAATCATGTGATTCACTTGTTATTTTGATTGATTATGAATGATTGGTTATTTCCCTATATGAATGATTCATCAATTGTGCTTATGAATGACTGATTTGGAATGTGTTTGCCTAAGTTGTAATTGGGAAATGGGGAATGTCCTTTTGACATTTCTGTCTTTTGCCCCTTGACTCTTAGGGGATTATTGGTTGACATACCTAGGGCTTGTCTAGCAGTGTTTGGCTAGGATTACCCTGTTATATCAGACCCGATTCGGAAGGGAATTGAGACCGAGTGACCCATGGCAGCAATGAGGATTTTTGTGGGCGCTCAAGACCAGTAACCAACCCATGAGAGGACATGAGAAATTCCCGTTTACTATTTGTGGATGATCAATAAGGTTAATGTGTGAAACCCAGCCCTAACCTAACCCTGACCTTGACCCGGTAACCCGGTTGTTTTTACGTCCGAAGACCCGGAGTAAGGAAAGAAGCCAACTATGGGCCATCTCAGTAGAAGACATGGTGTTTGACTCTGAACCCATGGATGTTGTTGATGGAGTTCCATACTTGGATATCTGTGTAGATTTGGAAAGGAAGCTGCAGTTGTCTGAAGATGAGATTAGTTGAAGGACTTGGAGTATTATCTGACTTGGTTTGAAGGTATTTCTTCACACTTGACTTGTTACTTGATGTGTATGCAAAAGCCCATAAGGTTTAAAGCCCATTTGATCCTCCAAATCCCTGATTATTCCTTACTGTCTGCCTTGGTCGACTGACTGGTCGAGTGGGCCACTCGACCAAGCACTCGACCAAAGGAAGGTGAAATCCGAGGAATTGTAATTTTAGGGTTTTTCACTCTTATTTAAACCCTACTTCGTATTTCTTTGTTAGGGCTGCCTCCTAAACACTTTGTGAACGTGAGAACACCTCTCCGAAACTCTCTCTGGTGATTTCGAAGATTCCTCTGCAAATTTGAAGTCTCTCTTCTCTATTCTTACAATTCAAGGTTAGTATCTCTTCTGAATTATTAATTCTCTTTTCTTGATCTTGTTCTTGATTGAGATCAGGAAGTTGATGCTGCATCCTTGCAACCATCCCTTCGTGATCTCCTTCGTTTCTTTGAGATCTATGATCATCATCATGATCTCAACCCTAGCCGAAGATTTTCTTGAAACCCTAACCCTTGCTTGAGTTCTGGAAACTCTAGTTAACCTCCCATGCGAGGGAAACCTCATGGGTAATATTTCTAGTAACCTAAATTAGTTTTCCTATGATTTTCTTATTGCCTTTGGCCAATTATTTAATTTTCTTTCATTCTGTGATCTCAACCCTTTTATGGGAACCATAAGGTTAAAACCCTAAATTCTTGGGTTAAATCAAGAACCCAAATTTTAACCATGACTTGATGTTTTTATCTTTCTATATGATTCTAATACATCCTAAGAAGTTTCCCTTCGAATTTCGGATCATTCCGACTACAAACGAGGAAGTTATGGCCAAAGTAGTCTGTACAATTCCGTACTGACTTGCTTGGTCGACTGGGCCAGTCTACCAAGCACTCGACCAAAGGAGTCAGTAGCTTCGTTTTTTGCCCGATTTGATTCGTTTTCTCTCTGATCTTTTCGGAATCTTTCCTAATGTTGTATCTATGATTGTTAGGAGTCTATTTGCTAAGTTTGGAGTTGCTCTCTTTGATATTTGGATCATCTTCTTCGATAATCAAACTAAGGACAGTTAATTCCTTAACTACATAGATTGCTTGTTCTTTGGTTTCTACCTTATGAAACTATGAGATTACTTACTGTTATTGTAATTTAATTCTGATCTCTTACTGTGAGAACAGTAGCACTTGTTTATATTATATTTTTCATTATTCATGTTATATGAATTACCTATTATTGCCTAATCTGATTTTGCTTTTACATTCTCTTGTATATGATGAATTGTTGGTTGTATATGTTATGACTGATCTGAGAATGTGTTTGCTTAAGTTTGGTTTGGGATTGGGAAGTGTCCTTTTGACACTTCTGTCCTTGAACATCGGAGGGAATAGTATGGGATGTTCTCCGAAGATGCCCATCGACGCTTTCCCGAATCAATGGTTGTCATACCTAGGGCTGTGTAGTAGTGTTTGGCTAGGATATACCCCTGTTATATCAGACCCGAATCAGAAGGGTATTGAGACCGAACGACCCGTGGTAGCAATGGGGATTCATGGGTGCTCAAGACCGGTAACCAATCCATGAGAGGACATGGATCACATTGTGGATACTCGAAAGAGGCCATTTATTGGAGGGTTGCATATGGCTAGACTTGGGCACATGGGCTCTCAAGACCGGTAACCAACCCGTGAGAGGACATGAGAGCTTCCCGTTTACCATGTGTGGATAACCAATAGGGTTGATGAGTCCGTAGTCCGACACTATTAGGACTCTAGTGGAAAGGATACCGGAAAGGATCGTCAGGGACGAGGAATGGAAGTATCTGGACCTGAGTTGATGTAACTGAGTAGATGACTTGCATTGGGCTAGGCTTTTCCCTGACATGCACCAATACTTATGCGAAATGGTTGTGAGAGAGTGTGTTGACTTAACCCCCTGCCATGATTTGTCCTGAGGGATGAAGGACCCATTACCAACCGGCTGCCCAAGAATACCTTAAATGGGTGAGGGAACCCAAGATATCTTATATGGTTGAGGGTGTGAGCGGACCTTCCCAAAGAAGTACGGTGCTATGACTTAAAGCATGTCTACCATAGAGACCAACATACATAGAGTTTAGATGCATTCATACTTTATCTGTTCCATATTGCATTGCATCATGTTATGTTTTGCCACATGTTATCTATGATGTTATGGATTAACTTGCCTTACTGAGTTTCTTCGAAACTCATTCCTTTTTGTACATTTTCTTGTTAGATTATCCTGCAGGTACAGAGTATTATGACGAGCTGTATAGTGAAGCGCAAGCCGATGAAGCGTATTTCACGCAAGGTGCTGGCAAAGATCAAGCTTACTCTGATGATCCCCCGGCGGATCAAGCTGCGTACTACTTTTGAGAACAGCATAGAGTTAGAACGGATTCATTGGATTGATGAAGTCCATACTTATGAAGACGTTATCTATAAACTTGAAGACGCTTGATCTTAGTTTATGTCTTAGTACATTTTTTTCAGTTGTAATCCCTTTTGATTTTCATACTATGTTCCGCTATTTTTGGTAAAGTGACTTTTCGCCTCATTTTACTCCTTTTTGATATCATTGGATATCTGGTATCTTTCCGCACTCTGATTATACTGATTGTTCATTTCTTGTTTTGAACCTTGTTTATAATATTAAAACTTGATTTATTTCCTGTTTATGATTATGTTATTGTATATGTGGGAGGATGATTTCCTCGATACTTGATCTTTTGGGCTGTGGATCACACTCCCGGGTATGCCAGTTAGGGTACCGGCTGGGGGGATGTGACATAATGAGTCCGTAGTCCAAGTTGGTTGTAGCCATAGCATACAATGACTTTAGTGGGAGGATACCGGAAAGGATCGCGAGAGGTGAGGAATGGGAGTATGTAACCCTGACTTGATATAACTAAGTTGATGGCTTGCATTTGGCTAATATTAACCTTGACATGTGCCAATACTCAAACCAACGGTGATGTGAGACAACGGTGACCTAAATCCCAACCATAGAATGTCCGAGAGGGATGGAAGACCCAAGTACCACTGGAGAACCCAAGATACCGAGATGGTTGAGGGAGAGTGATTTGAGACCTAGCCAGAGGAGTATTGAGCTATTACTTAAAGCATGTTTGCCACTAGAGACTAGCATACATAGAGTTAGAAACATACTTGCATGACTGTCTCATATCATATTGCATCTTGTATGTTTTCCTATTATGTTATATGTGTAAAACCCAGCCCTAACCTTGACCCGGAAACCTTGTTATTTGTAGGTCCGATGACCCGGAGTAAAGTAAGAAGTCAGCTTTGGGCCATCCCAGTAGAGGACTTGGTGTTTGGCTTTGAATCCATGAAAGTTGATGATGAAGTTCTATTTATGGAAACTGAATCTTGATGAAGATCGGATTAGTTGATGGACTTGGAGTGCTCTCTATCTTGGTTTGAAGGCATTTCTACCTATTAGGTAAGTCACTTGACTTGTGTGCAAAACCCCTTTAGGATTGGATTTGATCTGGGCCTTCAATTCCCTGTTTTGGATTTGCTGTCAGCATTGGTCGACTGATTGGTTGACTGGGCCAGTCGACCAATCCACTCGACCAATGAGTGCTGTCTTTGGCAATTAGGTTTTTCTTGCTCTATTTAAGTCCAATCTCGAGTCCACTTCGTATTTGCTGCCTCCAAACTCTTTGGAACGAACCAAAGACCTCTGCAAGTCATCTCCCTTGCATCCTTGGTGTTTTCTTGACGGATCTTCGTCGAAACTCTTCCTTTTGCATCAAAAGGTATGTCTACTCTCTCTTCTTCTCCTCCATCTTTGTATTTTCTTTCCTTTTTGAGTTGAGACAGTTGAAGAGATGCTGCATTCTCTGTTGCAAACATCTCTGAACTTGTTCTCATGATCATCCTAAGGATTTGAGGCTAGAACAATGATCTTAACCATGATCATTGCAAGCTTTTGAAGGAATCATGATCAAACCATGATCTAATCTTGTTAAACTTCTGATTTGAATTCTGATCTCTTTGGATCTTCTATATTGATCATGTTAGTAGTTAATTACTTTGTTTTCTTTTCATGATCCATGATCTATCAATCTCTAGTTGTTCTCTTCTACCATACTATGTGTTCTTCATGAATCATGATAGTTACATATATGGTAGGTTTTATTTCCTTATTTAGATTTATGCTTCTAAGCCTATTTCCTTGAAGATCTAAGTAAGTTTTCATGATACCTTTACCTGAAGCAATGATCCATCCTCCTATTGTTCTTGTCTTTGATTTCTATTTCGAATTCATCAAGATCCATGGTTGATCTAATTATGGTAACTTTTTGTTTCCTAATTTGGATCTTCATGGCTTGATTGGATTAGTGTTTTGAGGTCCCCTATATGCTAGAATACTACTGATGTAGTTTACCCCTTGATTAGTACCCTTTTGAACCACCAAATTCGGATTTCATATCTTAAAACTCTGTTTTTTTTTGTTATCGTCTGCATTGGTCGATCGATTGGTCGTTGGACTGAGTCGACCAATCCACTCGACCAATGAGTTCAGCAACTCTAGAATTGGTCTGTGTTGGATGTTTTGGTATCTTTTCTGTTAGGGATCTTTCCTAATATGTTGTATATACTTGTTTAGGACCTTCTTCTCAAGTTTGCCAAGATCTTACTTGACTTCTTAGGATTCCTTTGCGAGTTATAAAGGTAAGGATGGTTATTTCCTTAATTACATAGATAGCATGAATCTAGTTTCTATATTTGAATATCATCGACATGTTTCCTAAATTAGATTCTTACAATGATATACTACTGTTGTATAACTTTGATTACAGTAGCATTACTTGTTTATGATTAATTGATTCATGAATGATTTACTTACCAATTATATACAAGTTGATTGTACTTATTGATTTCTTTCCATATATGAAGTTACCATATATGTGATGATATGAATTGATGCATGTGTATGCTTAAGTATGGTTTGGAAAGGAGAGGTGTCCTTTTGACACTTCTGTCCTTGGACTACTACGGGAATATTATGGGATGTTTCCGGAGATGCCCTCTGGACACCTTCCTAAACTGTTGGATGACATATCTAGGATTGTTTAGTAGTGTTTGGCTAGGATGTCCTGTTATGTCGGACCCTAATCGGAGGGGGTATTGAGACCGAACGACCCGTGGTAGCAATGGGGATTCATGGGCGCTCAAGACCGGTAACCAACCCGTGAGAGGACAGGAATCACATTGTGGGGGCCATTTATTGGTAGGGTTGCATATGGTTAGACTTGGGCTCACGGGCGCTTAAGACCGGTAACCAACCCGTGAGAGGACGTGAGAGCTTCCCGTTTACCATATGTGGATGATCAATAGGGTTGATGAGTCCGTAGTCAGGGACTATGAGGACTCTAGTGTGAAGGATACCGGAAAGGATCGTCGGGGACGAGGAATGGACGTATCCGGATCTGACTTGATGTAACTAAGTAGAAGACTTGCATTTGGCTAGGTTTTACCACGACATGCGCCAGTACTTATACCAAATGGTTGTGAGAGAGTGTGTTGACTTAACCCCCTGCCATGGTTTGTCCCGAGGGATGAAGGACCCATTACCAATCGGCTGCTCAAGACCGGTGAAATGATCCGTGAGAGAATCCAAGATATCTTAAATGGTTGAGGATGTGAGCGGACCTTCCTAAAGAAGTACGGTGCTATGACTTAAAGCGTGTCTGCCAATAAAGACCAGCATACATAGAGTTAGATTCATTCGTTCATTGCTTGTCTCATGTCATATTGCATTTATGTTTGTTCTAGAAATTCTGCCATTTATGTTATTATGGATTTTAACTGCCTTAATGAGTTTCTTTGAAACTCATTCCTTTATTGTACAATGTTTGTTAGACTATCCTGCAGGTACTGAGTATTATGACGGTTCCTATGAAGAAGCGCAAGGCGAGGAAGCATATCTCCAGGAAGGTGATTGCGGTTACCACAATTACACTGAAGATCCCGCGAGTGGTTATGCTCCGTACGATGCTTAGTCCGACCATTGAGTGGAAGCGTCCTTGTGCTATTTATGAGATTTACACTTATAAGGATGTTGTCTATAAAGTGGAGAACAATTTAGTTACCCAATGTACTTGCTACTGGGATTAGATTTTGTCTAGTTTATTATCTTTTAGAGCTACTTTTCTGCTGGTTGTAAAGTGGGATTTTTGCCTCACTTTACTTATCTGTTTGATACTCTGATTATATCTATCATTCTGATTCATTTATGATTCATTCTTTCTTTATTGGATCTATGGTTTATCTTCCGCACTTTTATTATGATTGTTCATGATTATGTTATTGTTTATGTGGGAGGCTGATCACTCGATACCTGATCTTCGGGCAGTGGATCACACTCTTGGGTATGCCAGATAGGGTACCGGCTGGGAGGACATGACAATATGTGTTATTGTGGAATAAATTACCTTGTTGAGTTCTTTTGAACTCATCCTTTTTGCAACAATATTAGATCTTTCTACAGGTACTGATGACTATGAGGGCCAATACTACGAAGCCCAAGCAGATGACTCATACTGTACCCAAAGTATTGGCAGTTATGACTACAACTGTGAAGACTACCAGTACGAAGCTGAAGTTTATCAAGATTAGTCCGACTCTAGTATTTGTGTGTCGGCGATGGGACACCAAAGCTTTTACTTTTAGACATACTTTTTATAGATTTGAAGAGACATAGTTTAGACTTAGTTTATTTCTTTTCCTTACATTTTGGAATTAGTTTTAATCTTCCTTTTAAGTTTTGAGCTACTTTTTCGCTGCTATTGTAGAGTGATTTTCCGCTACACTCTACACTTGATTTTCACTTTTGGTATCATTTTTTCGCAGTTTGATTATTATGTAATCTCTCTTGAATCTTTACTTGATTATTCATTTACAATACTTAAACATTGATATAGTCATGTTCTTGATTGTATTATTGTGAATGTGGGAGGTTGATTTCCTTGAACTGATCTTTGGGATTGTGGATCACACACTTGGGTATGCCAGATAGGGTACCTGTTGAGTGGATGTGACAGAGTGGAATCAAAGCCCACAGTTCATGGATAGTCCTAACCACAGAAAACAATAATGGAACATCCTTGTCATAGATCTGGAAGTGACTCAAACTTTCTTAGAAGCGAGTAATAGAAAACCTTGGACTTGAAACATAAATAAATGAAGCATAATATGTTTTGTTGAATAATGCACAATAATCATGGTTGAACAAACATAACTTAATGCAATAAAGGAAATGCATAATACACAATAAGAAAGTGAAACAAAATGAACTTCATTAATATTTAAGAAAGTTTTTATAAGAGCTACATCAATAAAAGCATAAAAAGAAATCCTAGTACAATCTATCTATGAGAATGTCTTGATCTCTGATATCCTTCTCAACTCGTGAGAGCTGAGTCTGTATCCTCTCCTGCCAAGTCTCTAATTGCTCCAGTCTGACCTTATCCTCTCTAGAATGGAAGTCATCGCAGGCATCTGAGCATACATATCTGGTGCCTCAGGGGTTGCTTGAGAAGGACCCCCAATGTCACATCCCCCCAGCCGGTACCCTAACTGGCATACCCGGGTGTGTGATCCACAGCCCCGAAGATCAAGTATCGAGGAAATCATCCTCCCATATATGCAATAACATAAGTCTAAAAAGAATAACAATTGGTATAAAGAAAAAAAGAAAAGAAAATCAACTGGACTACAAGTTTTCTATTCTATAGATAACATCTTCAAAGTAATGGACTTCATCAATCCAACATAGATGTTCCCACTCTACGTTACGCCTAATCGTAGTACGCAACTTGATCGCCCGAGGAATCATCAGGGTTTTCTTTATAATTGCCAGTACCTTGCGTGTAGTACACTTCATTGGTTTGTGCTTCATCATACTGTCCTTCATAGTAGCCAGTACCTGTAGAATAATCTAACAAAAAGATTGTACAAAAAGGAGTGAGTTCGAATGAACTTAGCAAGGCATGTTAACTCATAACAACATAAATAACATACAGCAGATCATAACAAGATGCAATGAAATATGAAACATATAATGTATGTATGCATCTAAACTTTATGTATGCTGGTCTCTATTGGTAGACATGCTTTAAGTCATAGCACCATACTTCTTTGAGAAGGACTCAGTCACTTGGCTCGGTTGGTAGTGGGTCCTTCATCCCTCTCGGACAATCCATGGCTGGGGGTTAAGTCACCGCTCTCTCACATCACCATTGGTCTAAGTACTGGCTCATGTCAAGGTTAAGCCTAGCCTATGCAAGTCATCTACTCAGTTACATCAACTCAGATCTAGATACGTCCATTCCTCCCCTCTCGGGATCCTTTCCAGTATCCTTCACACTAGAGTCAGCGTATTTGTAAAATCCGGCCTTATCCTAACCTTGACCCGGCTCGGATTTTGTACTGTTGCAGGTCCGAAGACCCGAAGTGGAGGTAGAAGAGACTTGTGGGCCCTCTTAGTTGAAGATTCAATGCTTGATCTAGAGCCAATGGACATTGACAGTGATGCCCCTTACTTAAGCACATTGTCAGTGTTTAGTGAAAATCTGAGCATCGAAGAAGATTGAATTAGTTGAAGCACCTATTGAACCCCCGTGCTCAATCCGAAAGTACTTCTTGAAAGTAGACTTGTTGATTGACTTGTAGGAGAAAAGCCAACTCAATTTGGATCAGTCTGACCTTTCGAATCCATGTTCTAAGGTTGCTGTCAGCCTTGGTCAACTGCTTGGTTGACTGACCAGTCGACCAGCCAGTCGACCAGCAATTATGAAATTCAAAAATTACAAAAATACTAACCATTTTGACCCTACCTTTTTGGAACTCATGAATGAAGGTCTACCCTGATCATTGGCACTCCAGAGAACGAAGAGTGACATTCCCTAGGCCATCTCTTGGTGTTTGTGAAGATCATTGACCCCAATCATTGGTTTTCCATCTCAATCATCAATTCAAGGTATGAATTCTCTTATTCTTCTTCTAATTTACTCAATCCCTTACTAATTTATAATCTTTGGACCATGACTGAAGTGCTGCAACCTTGCAAACACTTGGCCATGAGCTTCCCCTTTAATTTCCATCAATCTCAATTCATTCTTGCTATGATTATGTTCACCTACATTACAATCCCATGATTCCTTTCATTTCAACATATTCTTTAAATCAAATTGATGTGTAGATGTATGCTAGGTTTAAATTACTATTGAGTCATGATTTTAATTTAGTTCTTATCATCCCCTTAATTGATTCCCCATCAATTCTTGCTATTGCAATCAATCCCAATTCAATCCTTGATGTTTAACATATAGAACATAGGATTTCAATTTGGGTATTCATAATTGGACCATTGGATCGTGATAATATTTGGTGTGTAGTGTCCCTCTATTGCCATAGTCATGCCCCCAAGTTTCATGTCGATCGGAGCACCGGAAGACCAGTTTCGGGCTAAATCCCAAATTCTGCCCGTTATTGTTTGCTTTGGTCGACTGCTTGGTCGACTGACAGTCGACTAACCAGTCGATCAACATATGGCAGCAACTCTGTCTTTGGCCGAATTGCTTCGTTTGACCTCCAATTCGATTGCTTTCTTCTCTAATGTTGATTATATGTTGTCTAGGGTACGAACATTAACTTTTGGGCTATTCTTGGTGACTCTTGATTTTATTTCAGACTCGATTAAGGTAAGGACGGTCGTTACCTCAAGTACGTTGATTATGCAAATCTATTCTACTTTGGAAACTTAGTAGATATACTTCATATGTGTACTCCTTATCTATGTATGACTGTTGTATTCAATTTTTATCAGTAATAGTATGTTACATGTCATTCGGAATATCATGCTTAATTATTCTTTATGATTACGCATATGATTAATCATGTTATATTATACCTTTGTTTATATAGTGAATTATTGATCATTTATGATATGATGAGATTGAGCTTGTGAATGACTAAGTATGACTTGGGATTGGGAAGTGTCCTACCGACACTTTTGTCCTTGGACATCGGAGGGAATAGTATGGGATGTTCTCCGAAGGTGTCCATCGACACTCTCCCGGGTTATTGGATGACATACATAGGATTGTCTAAATGTATGGCTAGGACTATCCTTGTTGTATCAGACCCGAATCGGAAGGGTATTGAGACCGAACGACCCGTGGTAGGGTATGGTTTGATGGGCGCTCAAGACCGGTAACCACCCTGTGAGAGGACATAAACCATACTGTGGATACCCGAAAGGGGCCATTTATTGGTAGGGTTGCAAATGGATAGACTTGTGCTCACGGGCGCTCAAGACCGGTAACCAATCCGTGAGAGGACATGAGAGCTTCCCGTTTACCATGTGGATGACCAATAGGGTTGATGAGTCCGTAGTCCGAGTTGGTAGTAGCCATAGGATGCGCTGACTCTAGTGTGAAGGATACGGAACCAAGTTGGTCGATGCCATAGGGGAAGTATCCGGATCTGACATGATAAGACTGAGTAGATGACTTGCATTGGGCTAGGTTTCGCCGTGACATGCACCAATACTTATACCAATGGTGATGTGAGAGAGTGGTGACAAAATCCCCAACCATGGTTTCTGATGAGGACTTTACCCAATTACCCCGGCAGACCCAAGATATCATGTATGATTGAGGGGGAGTGACAGACGACCTAAAGAAGTATGGTGCTATGGCTTAAAGCATGACTACCTTAGAGACTAGCATACTCAGAGTTAGAATCATATTTCATTATTGTCTCATATCATCTTGCATCATATCGTGACTTGTATCGTATGATTTGTGTATTGTGAAATGACTCGGACATTGATAGCTCCTACTATGAGGCGGCGCAGGATCCCTCATACTACGGTGAAGGTCCTGGCTATTACGAATATTATGGTGAAGGTGCCGAGGGTGATTACTCTTTGTACTAGAGTTAGTCCGACCTTGATTTGGGAGAGGCCATGCTTGGTCTCCTTTGTGTACACATACGAAGACACTCTATACAAGACGGAGGAGACTCTAGCTTAGGCCCTTTGTGTCATTTTGGAACTTGGTCATGTTGTAATACTTACTTGGATTTACTCTTTGATATTGGGATTTGTAACCGAATTGATCAACCATTTCCGTTGCCTTTGAGAAGGAGTGACTTCTGATCACTCTCTTTCTCTTTTGAGAATGTTCTTGATATTTACTTGATAGTTGATAAATTTCGCACTCTGATTGATTATCTTTTCTTATCCTTTTGATCTGGTTATTACTTGCTTAAAACATTTGATTATATTGTTCGTGATTATTATATCGTGTATGTGGGAGGCATGGCCACTCGATCCTTGATCCTCGGGCTGTGGATCCCATTCCCGGGTATGCCAAATAGGATACCGGCTGGGTGGATGTGACAGTATTCCCTCTTGGACTACGGACTCATCAACCCTATAGGTCATCCACATATAGTAAACGGGAAACTCTCATGTCCTCTCACGGATATAACTCACCGGTCTTGAGCACCCATGAGCCCAAGTCTATCCATATACAACCCTACCCATAAATGGCCCCCACAATGTGATTCCCGTCCTCTCACGAGTTTGTTACCGCTCTTGAGCGCCAGTGAATCCCCATTCCTACCACGGGTCGTTAGGTCTCAATACCCTTTCCAATTTGGGTCTGATATAACGGGGACATCCTAGCCAAACACTGCTAGACAGCGCTAGGTATGACAACCAATGATTTGGGAAAGCGTCAATGGGAAACCCTGGAAACATCCCATACTATTTCCGGTATTGTCCAAGGATAGAAGTGTCAAAAGGACACCCCTCAATCCCAAACCATACCTAATAAAACACATTCTCAGACCAGTCATGACATACAAAATCAACAACCCGTCATACAAAGAGAATGTAAAAGCATAATCCCATCATTAAACCATATGCAGTAATAAGCATTTCATATAATCTTGAATAATGAAAAAGAAGACATGAGTGAAGTGCTACTGTACTTACAGTAGTACATGAGAAGTAAAAATACAAGAACAGTAAGTAAACTCAGAGTTTCTTAAAGTAGAAACCAAAGAGTACGCAATCTATGTTATTATGAAATAACTATCCTTACCTTGATTATCGTCGAAGATAATCCAAAAATCAAAGAAAGAGGCTTCAAACTTAGTAAGTAAACCCCTAACAATCATAGATACAACATTAGTAAAGATGCCTAAAAGATCAAAGAGCAAACAAATCAAATAGAGTGAAAAACAAAGCTACTGCCTTCATTGGTCGATTGATTGGTCTATTGACCCAGTCGACCAATCAGTCGACCAACAGAGTTAGTACGAAGCAAGTATGGGAAATCTGATCCGAAACTCAATCTACAGGGTTCGGAACTGCACGAAACTTGGAGGAAAACTATAGGATAGTATTCTAACACTAAGGGAGTAAAGATCGGGCACTAATAACGATAAAAAACATTACCTTCAATTAAAATCATGGTTTACCCCAATTGAGAGAAAAACCCCAGAATTCGATAAAATACACTATGGAAATCACAGCAAAGGCAAGGGGATGATTTAGAACTCATCCAAGAAAAGGTAATCAAAATTAATCACAAGTACGTCATGAAAATTAGATCTAAATGGTTACGAAATCAGATCCATAAGAAGAACTAGGGTTTCAAACGGATCTGACAAGAATTAGGGTTGAGATCTCTATGCTGATCATAAACCCTAAAGAAAAGAATAAGATTATGGAAGAGATGGTTGCAAGAATGCAACAACTTCTTCCCAATCTTGATTAAGAATAAGATCGAAGAAAGAACAATTTACAATTCAGAAGAGATACTAACCTTAGATTGACAGATCGGAGATGAGAGACTTCAGATCTGGCAGAGGGATCTTCGAAATCACCGAATAGAGTTTCAAACAAGTCTTCCCACGTTCTCAAAGTGTTTTGGAGGTAGAGGACACTAAGAAACATGAAGTGTGTTTAAATAGAGAGTGAAAAACCCTAAAATTGGAGTTTCTTGGATTTAACACAACATTGGTCGATTGATTGGTCTACTGACCCAGTCGACCAATCAGTCGACCAATCAGGTCAGCAAGGTTCAAACAACGAATTGAAGGATCAAATGGACACTAAACCTCAAGGGCTTTTGCACACACCTCAAGTGACATACCTAGTGTGTAGAAATGCCTTCAAACCAAGTCAGATAATACTCCAAGTCCTTCAACTAATCTCATCTTCAGACATGTGCAGCTTTCTTTCCAAATCTGCACAGACTTCCAAGAACGGAACACCAACATCAACATCCATGGGTTCAGAGTCAAACTTCATATTTCCTACTAAGATGGCCCATAGTTGGCTTTTTCCTTTACTCCGGGTCCTTGGACCTAAAAACAACCGGGTTTCCGGGTCAAGGTTAGGGTTAGGGTTAGGTTAAGGTTGGATTTCACACCCAACCTCGAAATGTGGTGGCACACGAACCTGCTCGTGACCCGGATCAGCCTCATGCATCTCAGCACCCCACCTGCCTAATCATCACTATCTAGACCAGCAGCCTCATCCTCACTACCATCCTCACCCTTGGACCTCACTGTATCATTGAGTAACATCTGCCCGATTGTCCTGATCCCGATGTCATTACCCAAATCCCTGGTAAGCATCTCTGTGTTCTCTAGGTCCACATCAAAGTGCCTAAAGACTAGTGTCAAAAACTGGCCGAAGCAAAGGTTCCTAACTCCAGGATGCTGGACCCTAGCGATCATGACATTCTAGACAATGTAGGAAAAATCTATCTGGAGCCCCATGTAAATGCAGTAGATGACCAAGGCCTCCATCATAGTCGCCCAGTGATGATGTACGGATTTAGGAATGATGTTCTGCTCAACAATGCGTTCAATGACTCTAGCCGACGGAAGCATCCTCACACTGTTCCGCGGGCTATAGCACCTAATGTCATTCCAAAGTGTGGAACAGACCTCGTGAAGCTCGTAAGGAAGAAGGACTAAGTCTACATCGATACCACCCATATCCACCAAAAATCCTCCGCATAGTATGGAACCTATAGTATGCGTGCCAGTACTCGAGCGGAAAACCTAATACGTGTATCCCGAACTCATTGTCTGAATGACTAGTCGCCCAGGTCCCTCTCGATGGTGTCACATGTTATTGTAGAAGTGTCTCACTAGATTGGGATAGATGGGAAGTCTCTTTGTAATGAGATGAATCCAATCCAAGGCATCAAACCATTGTCGAATACGGGAGGTCCTAAGCTGACATAACTGAATGACCTACCGTACTTGATTGCTAAATCCTCGAAGTATGCCTTGAAAAGGAACTCCGACGTGGAGAGTCAAATAGGTCCTAGTGAATAACCTCCTCCTGTGGCTCTAAAAGTGGTACCGGACCTCCCCCTCTACGTCTCCTAACCCCTAGGAGACGACCGTGTGGAGGCATGATGATAATCTGTTGAGAAAAGATGAAGGATCAATGAGTTAGATCAATAAGTAAAAATTGGATTTTTTGAAAATGACAAAATTCGATCGAATGAAATGCATGTACATCTCCATCATATCAATTCAGTCATGTAGGAAATGATTTGGTCTTAAAATTCTTTGTGGTTTGAAAATGGGAGCAAAATTTCAAAACCTAGGAATTTTGTGGTGTGAATAGTGAAAAGCAAGCAAAAATTGCTAGAACTTGTTGGGGAAACATGGCATGTTTCTATATAGTACTAGACATTATTTCTATCTATTACAACATGAATTTCATGGATTTGAAAGAAAACAAGACAAGAATGAAAAAAATTTGAGAAGAGGGAATAGTGCTTACTTGTGGTTGAAGATCAAAGTATGTAATGGAGTAGTTGTGGAAGCTTTTGAGAACCTTGGAAGACCTTTGGAGACCTTAAAAATCCTTTCCCCAGAGCCCTCTCACGAAACTTGAAAGTTAGAAAGTGTTTTGAAATGAGAAAGTGGGTCATTTAAGTGATTTTTCGCGCACTGTGATGGTTGGTTAATCACCTCGGTCGATCAGCCTGAGTGACCAAAGGTGAGCGACCAACAAAGTTAGAGTGCTCAGTTTTGGGTAATTTTTGGATTTTTTTTTTAATTTTTGGCTCATGATTGTTTGTGTAATGCCTATATTGATGATTCTAAGCATGATTTGTATATTCAAAGCATGAGATCAAGTGGATATTAATGAATCTTCAATTTCAATTTATTTTGACTTTTCAGATTTATAGGATGGTTACACTAAGGAATTGTAGCACTGATGCGAGCCACAGTGGCAATGGAAGGGTACCAAATGGAACTGTACCTAATGATGCCCTTGGTGATCAGACTACTGTGAATGGCAAGACTGCTGGTAATCTCCCTGGTGCTCTGCCGATGGAAAATTTCCAAGATATTGCCAACATTATGGGGAATATCATGCAGAAGTATACTACAAAATTCAATTAGATGATGACCGGTTTTATGACCTTGCACATAAAACCCGTACTGCTAATCATGCAATCCTCCTCACCAGACTATTGTGCCAAATGCTGAAAAATTGGCAGGAACTCTCCATACCAGACTTTTCACATCCACCCAGCCAGTACCCTACCTGGCATACCTAGGTATGTGATCCACAGTCCAAGAATCAAGCATCGAGGGACCATGCCTCCCACATACGCGATAACATAATCATGAACGATAATAATCAAGGTAAAAGCAAATAATAAAAGAAATCATGGATATGATAAGAACAGATAATCAGAGTACGGAAATAAATATGATACCAAATGTGTAATCAAAAGAAGGAAGTGAGCGGAATTCACTCCTTCATAACCATAGCGGAAAGTAGCTAAGTCAAAGTTAGGTTACAACCCAAATGTAAAAGACTAATCAATGAAAGTTAAATTACAGATCCAAGTGTTTAACAAAAATCCAGGGGTGGGTGGCTAGACAAGTGTTTCCTTCATCTTAATAAGTACATCCTTGTAAGTGTAGACGAAGAAAACCCAACACGGCCGCTCCCACACCAACTGTGGAGCTAACCCTGGTACGTAGCATAATCTTCCTCGGTACCGTAACCTTGATCTTCATGGTAGCCACCACCCGGAGGGTAATATGCGGAATCATGGTCCGTCTCGTAGGTCGTACCATCTGGGTCTTCAACACCTGTGGAATAAGCTAACAAACATTTGCACAAAAGGAATGAGCTCAAAAGAACTCAACAAGACAATTATTCCATAATTCATAAACCATATAAGTACAAGTCATAACATGATGAAATATGATATGAAACACATGATGTAAACATGATTCTAACTCTATGAATGCTAGTCTCTATGGTAGACATGCTTTAAGTTATAGCACCATACTTCTTTAGGTAAGTCTCAGTCACTCAGCACCAAGGGAAATTGGGTCTTGCATCCCTCTCGGACAATCCATGGCTGGGGTTTTGGTCACCGCTATCTCACGTCACCATTTGGTCTAAGTATTGGCGCATGTCAAGGTAAAGCCTAGCCCAATGCAAGTCATCTACTCAGTTGTATCAAGTCAGATCCGGATACTTCCATTCCTCCCATCCCGGGATCCTTTCCGGTATCCTTCACACTAGAGTCGTGGATATTACCCACCGGACTCACCAACCCTATTGGTCATCCACAAATAGTAGACAGGAAGCTCTCACGTCATCTCGTGGATATGACTCACCGGTCTCGAGTGCCCGTGAGCCCAAGTCTAGCTATTTGCAACCCTACCAATAAATGGCTCCCACAATGTGATTCATGACCTCTCATGGATCATTTCACCGGTCTTGAGTGCCCACAAATCCCCACTGCTAGCACGGGTCGTTCGGTCTCAATACCCTTTCGATTTGGGTCTGACATGACAAGGACATCCTAGCCACACTACTAGACAATCCTATGTATGTCATCCAACAATCCGGAAAAGTGTCGATGGACACCTTCAGAGAACATCCCATACTATTCCCTCCGATGTCCAAGGACAGAAGCGTCAATAGGACACTCCCCAATCCCAAATTATACCTAAGCAATCACATGCTCAAGTCCTTCATACCATACACAATGATACATCATCATAATAGAAGTTAAGTCATAACATTGCAATGATTCATCATATATATAAGTAACAAGAATGACTAATCATTATAACAAGAATATATATAAACACAATACTACTGTTCTAAAGCAGTCCTATTGTGAAACCCAACCCTAACCTAACCCTGACCTTGACCCGGAAACCCGGTTGTTTTTAGGTCCGAAAACCCGGAGTAAAGGAAGAAGCCAACTATGGGCCATCTCAATAGAAGACATGGTGTTTGACTCTAAACCCATGGATGTTGATGATGGAGTTCCATACTTGAAGGTCTGTGTAGATTTGGAAAGAAAGCTGCAGCTTGAAGAAGATGAGATTAGTTGAAGGACTTGGAGTGTTATTTGACTTGGTTTGAAGGCATTTCTACACACTAGGTATGTCACTTGTTGTGTGTGCAAAAGCCCATGAGGTTTGGACTTGAGTTGGGCCTCCATTTCCCTATTTTTGGCCTTGCTGACCTGATTGGTCGACTGGGCCAGTTGACCAAGCAGTCGAACAACTGTGTGTTAAATCTGAGAAAATCCAATTTTAGGGTTTTTCACTCTCTATTTAAACCTACTTCGAGTTTCTTAGTTACGGCTGCCTCCTAAACACTTTCTGAACGTGGGAAAACCTTTCCAAAACTCTTTTCGGTGATTTCGAAGATTCCTCTGCAGATCTAAAGCCTCTCATCCCTGATCTGTCAATTCAAGGTTAGTATCTCTTTTGAATTCTAAATTATTCTTTCTTCGATCTTGTTCTTGATTGAGATCAGGAAGAAGATTATGCATTCTTGCAACCATCTATTCCATGATCTCATTCAATTCTTTGAGATCTATGATCATCATCGTGATCTTAACCCTAACCTGGAACTTTTCTTGAAACCCTAACCCTTGTATGATCTTTTTGGAAACCCTTGGTAACATCCCATGTGAGGGTAACCACATGAGTTATATTTATGTTAATCTAAACTTTTCTGATGATTTTCTTGTTATTTTCTTGTTAGCAATTATTCCCTTTCATCTTGTAACCCTAGCCTTTTCATGAGAGCCATAAGGTTGAAACCCTAGTTTCTTGTTTCAAATCAAGAACCCATCTCTTGACCTTGACTTGATGATTTTACCTTCCCATATAGTTCTAATACATTCTAGGAAGTTCCCCTTCGAATTTCGGATCAATCTGATTTCAAACGAAGAAGTTATGACCAATCTAGTTTCTGCAATTCCGTACTGACTCGGTTCGTCGACTGGGTCAAGAGACCAAGCACTCGACCAATGATGTAAGTAGCTTCATTTTTCGCTCTGTTTGATTTGTTTGATCTCTGATCGTTTAGGTATCTTTCCTAATGTTGTATCTATGATTGTTAGGGGTTTATTTGCTAAGTTTGGAGTTGCTCTCTTTGACCTTTGGATTATCTTCAGTGGTAATCAAGGTAAGGACACTTATTTCATAATAACATAGATCGTATACTCTCTGGTTTCTACTTTAAGAAACTTTGAGTTTACTTACTGTTCTTATATTTTATACTTCTAATGTACTATTGTAAGTACAGTAGCACTTCACTTATGTTTTCTTTTTCATATTCAAGCTTATATGAATTGCTTATTACTATATTGTTTAATGATTAGATCATGCTTTTATATTATCTTTTATATGATGACTTGTTGATTGTGTATGTCATGACTGATTTGAGAATGTGTTTGATTAAGTATGGTTTGGGATTGAGAGGTGTCCTTTTGACACTTTTGTCCTTGGACATTACCGGAAATAGTATGGGATGTTTCCGGGGTTGATCATTGATGCTTTCTTAAATCATTGATTGTCATACCTGGGACTGTCTAGTAGTGTTTGTCTAGGATGTCCCCGCTATATCAAACCCTAGTCGGAGGGGTATTGAGACCGAACGACCCGTGGTAGCAATGTGATTTACGGGCGCTCGAGACCAGTGAGTTATATTCGTGAGAGGACGGGAATCACATTGTGGGGGCCATTTATGGGTAGGGTTGCATATGGATAGACTTGGGCTCATGGGCGCTCAAGACCGGTGAGTTATATCCGTGAGAGGACATGAGAGCTTCCCGTTTACTATATGTGGATGACCTATAGGGTTGATGAGTCCGTAGTCTGAGAGGGAATACGTTGACTCTAGTGTGAAGGATACCGGAAAGGATCATGAGAGGGGAGGAATGGACGTATCTGGAGCTGAATTGATGTAACTGAGTAGATGACTTGCATTGGGCTAGGCTTAACCCTAACATGCGCCAGTACTTAGACCAGTGGTGATGTGAGAGAGCGGTGACTTAACCCCCAGCCATGGATTATCCGAGAGGGATGAAGGACCCACTACCAACCGGAGCCGAGTGACTAAGACCTACCCAAAGAAGTATGGTGCTATGACTTAAAGCATGTCTACCAATAGAGACCAGCATACATAGAGTTTAGATGCATACATACATTATCTGTTTCATACTGCATTGCATCTTGTTATGATTTGCTGTATGTTATTTATGCTGTTATGAGTTAACTTGCCTTACTGAGTTCAATCGAACTCACTCCTTTTGTACAATCTTTTTGTTAGATTATTCTACAGGTACTGACTACTATGAAGGACAGTACAATGAAGCGCAAGCCGAAGAAGCGTACTACACGCAAGGTGCTGGCAACTATGAAGAAAATCCTGATGATCCCTCGAGCGATCACATTGCGTACTACGATTAGACGTAATGTAGAGATGAAACATCTCTGTTGGATTGATGAAGTCCATTACTTTGAAGATGTCATCTATAGGATAAAAGACTCGTAGTTTTGTTTGATTTTCTTTTCTTGCTTTTCTTTAGAATCAGTTGTAATTCTTTTTAGACTAACGTACTACGTTCTGTTGTATCTGTGGAGTGAGTTTCCGCCTCACTCCACTTCTTTTGATGTGATTACATCTGGTATCATTTCTGCACTCTGATTATATTGATTATTCATTTCCTGATTTGAATCTTTTGTTTATAATATTAAAACCTTGATTATTTCTTGTTTATGATTATGTTATTGTATATGTGGGAGGATGATTTCCTCGATACTTGATCTTCGGGGCCGTGGATCACACTCCCGGGTATGCCAGTTAGGGTATCGGCTGGGGGGATGTCACACCTATGATGTCCAAAAGTAATAAAGAAATTATGTTCACTAAGTTATGAACATCAAGACATAATCACATGGCCTGTATATTTATGGCGATAAGCGTCCTTACCTTAAGCTGTGACGATGATAATCCAAATGTCACACAAGAATGATCCAATGATGGTAATAAGACCCTAGACAATCATAAATGAAAGATTAGAGAAGAAATTGGGAAAATTGGAGGTCGAATAGGTCAAAACGGCGAAGGACACAATTCAACAGCATGCTTGGTCGATGCTCCTTGGTCGATGGGATTGACCAAGCAGAATCGACCAAAGATAGTCTCGGGGCTGCATAGTGTATTTTGGTGATTTGGTCCGAAATCGGTCTTTCGGGGCTCGGATCAATCCAGAACTTGGAGGGATGATTAATAACAATATAAGAATACATCTAAGCAAGTAATTAACATCATCTAATGGTTTAATTAGAAAGCCCCAAATTGGAATACTAAGTTCTATAGACAAGAATCATAGCATCAATGAGAAATCAATGTAATTGAAAGGGAAGGTAGGGAATTAGTTGGGGAATAGGTTAGAAACAAGATTACAATCATTTGCAAGCCATTAATTGGACTAATCATACTCCACATTTCAGTTTAGGACAAGAAATCAAGTTGCTAAGCAAGGAATCATGGTAATGCATATACAAGCATCAAAATGAGAGTATATCATAAGTAGGAATGGAAAGAGATCATGGTTTAGTGAGGAATGAGCACTTGGAGTGATGGTTGCAAGGTTGCAGCTAAGGGTGTCAATACGGTACCGAAACCGTTTAACCATACCGTTTAAAACCGCACCATACCATACCGATTCAAATTCGGTATGGTATATACTGAAACAGTTTTTTTGGAATTTGGTACGGTACGGTTATGGTTTCAGATGGTATATGCCTTCCCTCGATCTAGAGCTAACACTCGGATCACTTCCCTTTTCCTTTTATTTTTATTGTTCGCATTTTTTTCTTGTATTTTATTTATGCATTGATTGTGTTTAATTTATTTTTCGTTTCAATTTGATTGCATTAGATGTATGCATTAGGATCGTTTAGTTTAGTTAATTAGTTAACAAAAATTGAATTATTCCACTCTCGCATTACTATCAAGAAGTTGAATTCTAAGTCTCATCTTTCCTTGAGTCGACCCGTTAGCTACATGATACTGTGCGCTTGCGGTTACTTTAATTTCACAAACAGTATACCGTTGGTACATACTGTATACCGCACCGAATTACCGAACTTTACCGAATACCATTTTTAAGGTTAGTTTTGTAATTTTAGTTTAACCTTTAAACCCTAATAGGTGAATAACCAAGGTGCTAAAGGACTATAGTTGTAATAGATGGTTCTTCCATTTCTGTAGATCTTAACCAGTTAGTCTCTAAACAACTTGTGCTAATTTGGGATTGTATTTCTATTATTTGTTTCCCCACCAAACAGGTTGCCTACTTGCCTAATAACCATTAACCTCCTACCAACAAGAGCCAAGAAAGCATAGCATTTCATTTGTATTTGCAATTTTCCAAGCATTTTATGTATGAAATTTACATGGGTGTTTAGTTATATTGGAAGCCTAAAAAATGTTGTCTTGTATAGGAGAGAACAGACAAACATGTAGGCAAGTTTGAATTCTAGAATAGCTAATGTTGTCTCCATTTTTTTTGTCTCATCCATGTCCTTCAGGCTATCTTAAGAGCTGCTAATGGTTTATCACGTATTTTTTATCACCACCCGTCAAGCTGTCATGTACATAATTTTCTTCTAACAGGAGTATTCTTGTCAATTGGCATATGCATTGGATTTTCAATGTATTCATCAGTGATATTTTAAGTACGCTGGAAAAAAATCTTGTATTCTACAGTTTTTATCCTCAAATTTACTATGTTTTTGAATTTTCTTTTCAGTATGTCCCGGGGTATTTTGCAAGACTTAATGGTATAATAGGGAAGACATGCAGGACAATACTCCGAGATGGAAAAGGAATACAATGGAAAGCAAAATTGAACCATAAGAAGAGTGATGGCCAGGTCTACATATTCAGTGATTGGACTCAGATATGTGCATCAAATGGCTTGAAGGTAGGTGATACCTGCACTTTTGAGCTCACTTGCAAAGGAAAGCAGAAGGTCATGGAGTTCTCTTTGCATTAAATACAGCCATAGAGCAGGAAAATGCATGTAAGAGAATGCATTGACATTCGTGAGTGTTATATGATTAGATTGGACATAGAATGGTGGTTGTATTAATTCAATGACAATTCAACCTCACACGACTGGGTTGAGATGTTTGAATTTTAAGTAATTTGCTGTTAGTTTTCTGTTTAGGTTTGATTTTTCTCTCTTAACTCATACAATACCGTAACAAAACCGTACCGTATACCGAACCGTGTCGTTTTTCCATACTGATTTTATACTGGTTTCATACCGTACCGTTTTTAAAAATACCGTTTTCATATCGTACCGTATAAATATGGTACGGTACGGTACGGTTATGGTTTGAGGTTTTCAAATTCAATACCGTACCATATCGTACTGAATTACCGTTACCGTACCAAATTGACACCCTTAGTTGCAGCATCAACTTCAAGGTTGCAATAGTAAGAAAAGAAGAGAAAAGAGTAGGATAGAGCGTGAAGATGAGAGTTCATACCTTGTAGATGAATATGGAGGCAAGAATCAAATGATTGGCAATGATTAGAGTAGAATATCCTTCACCAATATCAAGGAGGAGCTTTGGGGAACCTTCTCCACGTTCTCAGGTGTTGCAATGATTATAATAGGGTTCAAAATATGAGGCTAGCATAAATAGGGTGTGGAATATTCCAAAGGAATCATTAACCCGAATTTGGCAGCCTTGGTCGATGGGATCAACCAAGCATAGTTCAGCAGAAAATCAGCAATAGTTCAGCAATTTCGGACAGGGATTCAGAGGGCTATACGGGGTCAAATTGAGTGGGGTTTTCTTCTACAAGTCAATCAAGAAGTCTTGTTTCAAGAAATACCTTCATATTGTGCACAAGAGTTCATTAGGTACTTCAACTAGTTCACCCCTCTTTGACGCGCAGATTTTCACTAAACACTGACAATGTACTCAAGTAAGGGGCATCATCGTCAATGTCCATGGGCTTGGACTCTGACACTAGATCATCAACTAGTAGGGTCCACAAGTCTCTTCTACCACCACTTCGGGTCTTCGGACTTACAAACAACAAGGGTTTCCAAGTCAGGGTAAGGATAGGGCTTGATTTCACAAGACTGATGGAGAGAGCTTCCTTAAGCTGCAAGTGCCAACTTTCACTGGAGTGTGATGGACACTCTATTTCCAAATAAGTGGTTATGGGAATTAGAGAGGGCTTTCCGGAACCTGCAGTGTTTAGAAGCTCAGATGATCCTGCTCACTGAGCAGAAGCTCTAGCACGAAGCCAATGCTTGGTGGAACTCCAATTGTCCTATTCCTGAAGGTCTGCATGCAGGTGTGTGAAATCTAGCCCAAACCTAGCCAGGGATCCCTATATGTTTTGATTAAAGAAGGGTTTGTTTAAATGTTGACTTTGAAGTTGGACCGTGATTTCAGTTTTGTTTAAATGTTGATTTGAAGTTTGACCGTGATTTCAGTTTTACTATCTTTGAAAATCTTAGGAAGCCATGTCAGACTTTTCTCTTAGGGTTGATCCAATGTCCCAAAATGAGGGATGATGTCTTTGTGGGCCATCTCAGTAGAAGATATGGTGTTTGACCCAAAACCCATGGATATTGATGATGGTGTTTCCTTATGGAAACCTTAATTGATTTGGTATTGAACTACTCACTAGTGAAGAAGAACTTGGTTGATGGACCTAAAGCTTAGTTGGACCTGGTTTGAAGACATCCCTCTATACTAGGTAAGTAGTATGATGTGTTGAAAGAAGCCCATCCAAAAATATTGAAGTTAGGCCCATTAAATCCCTATTTTTGAACAAGTTGTTCAGGCAGTGGCATTTTGGTAATTTTCTGTTTTTAAGGTTTTTAAAAGCTTTATTTCTTTTAATTTCGTGGTAAACAATCCCACTAGGTTTCTAACTCTCTATGGAACATGGAAAGGACCTTACATCTTCCTCTTTGGCAACCAATCAATCAACAGGGTCAGTTTGGTCAGTTTGGTGAAATCCTAGTAATTCTTGGACTCTGTGTGCTATTTAAAGAGGGGGAACTCCATGTTTTTCAATCCCAATCTGTTCTAAACCTTTGGAGAACGTGGGAAGAGCCCTATATCCTCTCCTTCAAAGCCAAGGAAGACCCTCAAACATCTGTTCAGATTTCTTCATCGGTTTCTCTTCTAAAAGGTTGGTATTCAATTCGTTTCTTCTTTAATTCATTCTTTCTTCTCTACTTCTGATATTCTGATTATGAGAAGGTTATTACACTGCTGTAATAACCTCTTCTCTAATTCTTTTAGCCCTAGAGTGAATTCCCCAATTCACTCTATGTTCTTGAAGCCATATGGCGATGATTCTTGAATTTGATTCCACCAACGATCTTGATGATACTTTCCCTGAATTTTCTACCTATCTTTATGATTGTGGGGAAGGTCTCATACTATTAGCATGACCTTCCCTTGTGTCCTCATGATTGAGGAGTTAATCCTTGTTTTTCCTTGGACCAATTGGCAACCCTTCTATTTTCTATTAATTCATTGGATCCTCCCCAAGACTTTCTTTATTATGATTTCTTTATCTTTATTCCCTAGGGTGAATCTTTATTCTCCCTAGTCTTCCCATGGGATATTAGGATTTCTTTCCTTTGAATTTATTTACATTCTTTTCTCTCATTGGTAGACCCTTCCTAATTCCATTCTTGATTTTGAAATACTAATGAGATGTTCCTTTATCTATCTTGGGTTGTTTTTGTGAGAGTTAATTATGGGTAACTCTCATGGGAGGTAACCAACTCTTTTGAGAGGTAACCATATCTGAGACCCTAATGTTCTTTTGTCTGTTGGAAACTTCCCAACACCTTTTCATATTGTGCATTCTTTGTTTCTCTTTTCCTAGGGTGAATCTTGATTACCCCTAGCCTTTCCATGAGAGCCATCAGTTTTGTTCTGAATCTGCGCACCGAAGAGGGGTGAATTATTTGAAATACCTAATGAACTCCAATTCTTGATCTGAAAGTATTTCTGGAAACTAGACATTGACTCGTAGAAGAAAACCTCACTCAATTTGACCCTGTATAGCCCTCCGAATCCCTGTTTGAACCTTGTTGTTCTGCCTTGGTCGACTGACTGGTCGAGTGGGCCACTCGACCAAGCACTCGACCAAAGGAAGGTGAAATCCGAGAAATTGTAATATTAGGGTTTTTCACTCTTATTTAAACCCTACTTCGAGTTTCTTAGTTACGGCAGCCTCCTAAACACTTTTTGAACGTGAGAAGATCTCTCCGAAACTCTCTCTGGTGATTTCGAAGATTCCTCTGCAGATCTGAAGCCTCTCTTCTCTATTCTTACAATTCAAGGTTAGTATCTCTTCTGAATTATTAATTCTCTTTTCTTGATCTTGTTCTTGATTGAGATCAGGAAGTTGATGCTGCATCCTTGCAACCATCCCTTCGTGATCTCCTTCGTTTCTTTGAGATCTATGATCATCATCATGATCTCAACCCTAGCCGAAGATTTTCTTGAAACCCTAACCCTTGCCTGAGTTCTGGAAACTCTTGTTAACCTCCCATGCGAGGGAAACCTTATGGGTAATATTTCTAGTAACCTAAATTAGTTTTCCTATGATTTTCTTATTGCCTTTGGCCAATTATTTAATTTTCTTTCATTCTGTGATCTCAACCTTTTTATGGGAACCATAAGGTTGAAACCCTAAATTCTTGGGTTAAATCAAGAACCCAAATTTTCCCCATGACTTGATGTTTTTATCTTCCTATATGATCCTAATATACCTTAGGAAGTTCCCCTTCGAATTTCGGATCATTCCGACTTCAAACGAGGAAGTTATGGCCAAAGCAGTCTGTACAATTCCGTACTGACTTGCTTGGTCGACTGTTTGGTCGACTGGGCCAGTCTACCAAGCACTCGACCAAAGGAGTCAGTAGCTTCGTTTTTCGCCCGAATTGATTCGTTTGCTCTCTGATCTTTTAGGCATCTTTCCTAATGTTGTATCTATGATTGTTAGGAGTCTATTTGCTATGTTTGGAGTTGCTCTCTTTGGTTTTGGATCATATTCTTCGATAATCAGGTAAGGACAGTTGATTCCTTAACTACATAGATTGCTTGTTCTCTGGTTTCTACTTTATGAAACTATGAGATTACCTACTGTTGTTGTATTTTAATTCTGATCTCCTACTGTGAGAACAATAGCACTTATTTATATTATCTTTTTCATTATTCATGTTATATGAGTTACTTATTACTGCTTAATCTGATTTTGCTTTTACATTCTCTTGCATATGATGAACTGTTGGTTGTGTATGTCATGACTGATCTGAGAATGTGTTTGCTTAAGTTTGGTTTGGGAATGGGGAGTATCCTATTGATGCTTATGTCCTTAGACATCGGAGGGAATAGTATGGGCTGTTTTCCGAAGATGCCCATCGACGCTTTCCCGAATCAATGGTTGTCATACCTAGGGCTGTCTAGCAGTGTTTGGCTAGGATATACCCCTGTTATATCAGACCCGAATTGGAAGGGTATTGAGACCGAACGACCCGTGGTAGCAATGGGGATTCGTGGGCGCTCAAGACCAGTGAAAAGATCCGTGAGAGGACATGGATCACATTGTGGATACTCGAAAGAGGCCATTTATTGGAGGGTTGCATATGGCTAGACTTGGGCTCATGGGCGCTCAAGACTGGTGAAATGATCCGTGAGGGGACATGAGAGCTTCCCGTTTACCATATGTGGATAACCAATAGGGTTGATGAGTCTGTAGTCAGGGACTATTAGGACTCTAGTGCAAAGGATCGTCAGGGACGAGGAATGGAAGTATCTGGACCTGAGTTGATGTAACTGAGTAGATGACTTGCATTGGGCTAGGCTTTTCCCTGACATGCGCCGGTACTTATGCCAAACAGTTGTGAGAGAGTGTGTTGACTTAACCCCTTACCATGGTTTGATGTGGACTTTACCCATTACCAACCGGCTGCTCAAGACCGGTGAAATGATCCGTGAGAGAATCCAAGATATCTTAAATGGTTGAGGATGTGAGCGGACTTACCCAAAGAAGTACGGTGCTATGACTTAAAGCATGTCTACCATAGAGACCAGCATACATAGAGTTTAGTTGCATACATACATTACTTGTTTCATATTGCATTGCATCTTGTTATGGTTTGCTTCCATGTTATTTATGTTGTTATGAATTAACTTGCCTTACTGATTTTCTTTCGAAACTCATTCCTTTTTGTACAATTTTTTTTGTTAGACTTCTCTACAGGTTTGAATACTATAACGATACATATGAGTAAGCACAAAGTGAACAAGATGAAGACTGAAGAAGAAGAAGAAGAGCTGACTAAAGATGTGGATTAGATTTCTTTTGTTTCTTCTAGACTTATCTTTTACTTTACTTGTATTAGCTTAGAGCTTTACTTAGATTTCAATCTACCTTCCACATGTGTTTGTAGGGTATATTTCCGCTATACTCTACAGTTGTCTTTTGATTTGGAATCTTGTTATTCCGCACTCTGATATTCTATAGTGATCCTTCTGAGATCCTTTCTTGACTTTTATTATAAATTACTTGAACATTATGATTTGTTCTTGCTTTTGATTATGTTATTGTGCGAAATGGATATGATCGTTCCTAAACTTGATCTTTTGGGCTGTGAATCACACTCTCGGGTATGCCAGATAGGGTACCGGCTGGGAGGATGTGACAAGGTGCCATCTCTTGGGAAATATTTAAAGAAGCATTTTGTAAGAAATATTTTTGGAAGCTATGAAAGATGCAAAGGAAGCCGAGTTTATGGCTCTTGCTCAAGGACCTCTCTCTGTGCTAGAATACCAGTAGAAATTTGAAGAGATTTTCTTCTTTGCCCCTGAGTCTATGAGAGTAGATCATGTTAAGGCAAAGAAATTCTTTAAAGGTTTGAGACCTGCAATCAAGACTTATCTTATTATTCTTCCTATAAAGAGCTATGCCTAGATGGTTTAGAACTCTAAGAAGATAGAAGAATCTGAGAAGGAGAGTTCTCGTTTGCAAAGACCTTGGCAGAATAGAAACCCCGGCTTGAAGTGATGGACAGAGTTCTGGAAGTGCACAGGGTAGATAGCAAAGCCAGTTTGGTGGTAATAGACAAGTGGTGAATGCTCAAGCTACTAGACCAGTGTATGCAAATCCTAGACTAGTGAATCAGAAGCCTCCAGAGCAGTGCCTTTAGTTATGCTGAAGGATCCCATTTTCTTTTTTTGTAAGTAGACCTGACATTTTGCTCGTGCATGCCCCCGGAAGATAAATCAGCCACCTACCCCTGTAGCAAAGAGTGTTCCAGCCCCTCCGGCAGGAAGAGTGTTCAATATATCTGGTACTGAACAAGATGGGAGTCATGATGTAGTGAAAGGTACATTACTAGTTGCATCTATACTTGCTTTTGTATTTTTGATACGTGTGCATCTCATTCGTTCTTCTCATCTGCATTTGTTAGAAAGATTGGCATGACACCCAAGAACTTATTTAGTTATTTGATGATTAGTACCCCTACAAGATCTGTAGTGCACCTAGATCAAGTGTTAGAAGAATGTCCTGTCTTTGTTTGTGGAAAGAATTTGAAAGCCAATTTAGTACTCCTTGATATGAATGACTTTGATATTAGTTTGGGAATAGATTGGTAGACAACCCCCATAAAGCTGTAATTCTTTGCTCTTCAAGAAGAATTCAATTCCGGATTGAGGGGAATTCAACTTTTGAATTTCAAGGAGAGCAAGGAAGAGTTAGTAAGAAGACTTTGACCGCATTGATGCAAGTCTGTGCATTAATGGAAAGTGCTTCATCTGGAAGCAAGGTCAAGGAAGAGCAGAAGCTTGAGGAAGTCAAGGTGGTTTGTGACTTCAAGGACATCTTTTGTGAATACTTGTCAGGTTTGCCTCTTGATAGAGAATTGGAGTTTTCGATTGAGTTAATTTCAAGAGTTGCTTTGGTATCTAAAGCCTTGTATAGAATGGCACCTACCGAGCTAAAAGAATTACAGAACTAGCTGAATGAGCTCTTAGATAGAGGTTTTATATAGCCTAGTGTATCACCTTGGGGGGATCTGGTCCTGTTTGTAAAGAAGAGAGACTAGCAAGCGTTTATGCATTGATTACTAGGAGTTGAACAAGTTGACCATAAAGAATAGATATCCGCTGCCCAAGATTGATGACCTCTTTGATCAGTTGAATGGTGCAGCCGTGTTCTCAAAAATTGATCTGAGATCTAGATACCACCAGCTTAAGGTGAAGTCTAGTGACATTTTTAAGACAGCCTTCAGAACAAGATATGGTCATTAAGAGTTTAGAGTCATGCCCTTCGGTTTGACTAATGCTCTTATTGTTTT
Organism: Hakea prostrata; assembly: GCF_041222555.1. NCBI lineage: Eukaryota > Viridiplantae > Streptophyta > Magnoliopsida > Proteales > Proteaceae > Hakea > Hakea prostrata. Next base: position 33,882,811 of record NC_142602.1, on the reverse strand, counting down.
GATGGATCTTATGAATCATGTTTTTCATGATGTGCTTGATAAATATGTGATCGTATTCATTGATGACATTTTGATACTCAGAAGAATGAAGAAGAGCATATGAGACATCTTAATTTCACCTTGCAAAGATTGAGAGAAAAACAACTTTTTGCTAAGTTTAGCAAGTATGACTTTTGGCTATCAAGAGTAGTATTCCTAGGCCATGTGGTTTCAGCAAAATGTATTCATGTTGATCCCGAGAAGGTTAAAGCAGTTGCTGACTGGGACAGACCGATGACTGTAACTGAAATAAGAAGTTTTTTGGGAATGGCTGGATATTACAAGAGATTTATTGAGAACTTTTCTAGTTTGGCTGCTCCTATGACTATGCTAACTAGAAAAGAAAAGAAGTTTTTTTGGACCGACGCTTGTGAGAAGAACTTCCAAGAGTTGAAGGATAGATTGACAAGTGCCCCGATATTGACTATAATTGATGACTCTGGTGGTTTGACAGTCTATACCGACGTGTCAAAGATTGGTTTGGGTTGCGTCTTGATGCAACATGGGAAAGTGGTAGCATATGCCTCTAGACAATTGAAGGAGTATGAGCGGAACTATCCCACTCATGACTTAGAACTTGCTGTTATGGTTTTTTCCTTGAAGATTTGGCGACTTTATCTGTTTGGAGAGAAGATTACCATTTTCACGGATCATAAAAGTTTGAAGTACTTCTTTAACCAAAAGGAGTTAAACATGCGCCAAAGAAGATGGTTGGAGTTAGTATCGGATTATGATTGTGATATTCAGTATCACCCTAGTAAGGCTAATGTGATTGTTGATGCTCTTAGCAAGAAAAGTAAGAGAAACGAGTTTGATTTAAATGCTTTGAGTAAACTGCTTCTATTTTCGATTTTGGAACTTGATCTAGAAATTGTTCCAGAAGGATCGGATTTAGTTCTTGCAGCCATGACAGCGAGATGCACCCTTAGAGACCGAATTGTTGCTCTACAAGTCTCAGATTAGGAATTGAAGGAGAAGATTGAGAAGACAACTTCAAATCCTGAAGCGGATCCTGATTTCTTTATGTCTATTGATGGTGCCTTGATGTATAGAAGAAGACTATGTGCACCAATTGTTGATGAGATTAAGAAGGAAATTTTGAAGGAAGCACACCAGTTAGTTTTTACAGTGCACCCAGGAAGTACTACGATTTATGAGGACCTAAAAGACCATTTCTGGTGGATTGGTTTGAAGACTGATGTAGAAGACTTTGTGGCCAAGTGTGATACTTGTCAGCATGTTAAGGTCATTCATCAACCGCCATCTGAACTTTTGCAGCCCCTTCTTGTTCCTAGTTGGAAATGGGAAGATATCACTATGGACTTCGTGACTAGCTTGCCTTAGACAAATTGATAGGTTGACCAAATCCACCCATTTTATCCCTATGAAGATCACTTATACTATGTGTTATGGTCGAACCGGGTCTTCAAGGTTGAACTTGAAAATCATACTCGAACCTATTGAATCGAGCTATGTGGTCGGGTCAGTATCTTACCTAACAATGGCATCTCACCATGCTTAGTCAATACGAACTCAATAATGAGACCATATTGGACTTTGTTGTTACCCTTTAAGTGAAACTCAATTGACTGGGGAGAGGACGGTTCCTGATATGACTCTACAACAGGAAATCCTCTCGGTACTCAACTAACAAGAACTATATAAAGAGGTATGATGATCATTATCAGGTATGCACTCTTAAGTTATTGAATACACAGAGAGATTGAGCTTGATTCCTTTATTCATCTGAACTAACTTGTTTGTCAAAGATGATACTCGACCACACTGGTCGAGCACGTTATTGCAGGTTCGAGCGTTTGACTAGGAGGGACCGAATTTGCAACAACGTTGGCGCCGTCTATGGGAAATGCATAAAAAAGTCATGGTGCAAACAAGATCAATGTTGGGAGACGACAAGGAGAACGGAGAGGAGGTCGACAAACAAAATCATCCCCCAAAAACCATGGAGATCCCTCAATAGAAGGATCAACTCGAACAACCTGACCAATTCACTATCAGAAGTCAGATCGATAAACTACAAAAAACGATCGGAAATCATATTGATGAACTCCAAAAGTAGATCTCATCTCTAAACGAATTGGTTAGGGTAACCATGTGTCATCTAATTGTCCTAGAGGCAGATAATTAGGAAAACCTAGCCAATCTGGGGGGAACTAGAAAAGACTGACCACTCATGCTCGACCAAACTCCTTGACCATCAAGAGACTTGAACAAGGGCAAAGAAAAAGTGGGAGATAAATTTTGAGCACCAGGAGAAGGAACATCAAAAGACCCTCCTCTTGGATTCGAGCATGAAGATCAACATAGTAGCAGTAATCATGTGGACAAGGATCGATGTGAAGGAGGAGGAAAAGGAGCTCAAGCCGAAAATACAAAGAACGTCAACAGGCAATTGATGAATTAGGTGAAGAGCTAAAGAAGATGAAAGATTCAAGTAAAAATACACAGTACTCAATTCTCAAAAGAAATCCTTTTGTTAGAGCAATTGCTGAGGCAAAGATGCCAAAGAGTTTCAAGTGTCCAACTTTCACCATGTTCGATGGATCAAAGTGTCCCCGACACCACATTATGCATTACAAATCAGTAATGTCTTCTTATGAGCACAGTGAAGTTGCTATGTGCAAGATTTTCCCAGCATCCTTAACCAGGATCAGCATCTGAATGGTTCTTAGGGCTCCAAAACGGTTTGATTGAGGATTTTGACCATCTAGGTCGAATATTCTTGTCACGTTTTCAGAGCGGAATCAATGCTAAAAGAAGAGAAGATACTTTGTTCTCCATTAAACAAGGTCAAACTGAATCGGTCAAAAATTATATACGAAGATTCAACAATTTGACCATTCGAAAATAGAGAACCTAGATGAGAAGATAGCTTTTCATGCTTATCAAGGGCTGACTCATGAAGGACTACTCGAGTGCTTACTGCTGAACATGCCCAAAACATATGCCAAATTACTTGAGCGGTGTCATAGGCAGATAGAAATCTCAGAAACTTTGGAGTCAAGGAAGAAGGAACCGACCAACTTTGGTCGACCTACTACTGGTGGTCATCTTGAGCCACCACCGAACAGGGTTTCGACCAAAGTTGGACGATCAGACGCGACAAAGCAGCCAGAAGGAGAATACACTCCTCTCAAAATAAGGAGGTCAGAAATATTCATGCAAATCAAGAGCCAAGGGATGCTTCAAAGACTTAATAAATTATATTCTCGACCAGAGGAGCGTGATAGAAGCAGAGACTGCGAGTATCACAAATATCATGGTCATTGGACTGATGATTGCAAGCAACTAAAAGAGGAGATTGAGAAACTAGTATCACAGGGACAATTGAAAAAGTATGTTTGAACAAACCAAAAACCTTATCCACCATTTGTGGGAGGAAGAAAAAGAGCCTGATCCCCAATTAAAGAGAGGAGTCAAAATCTAAATAGAAATCGACCAAAGAAAGATGAGGAAAGCAACAAATGATCTCCTATTTACATAGTTTTTGGGGGACCAACCGAAGAATCTGCTCAACAGGCAAAAAGAAAGGCTCAATACATAGGGAATGCAGAAATAGAAAGAGCAAAGGAAAGAACAACATCAGATCCAATTACTTTCTCATCCAAAGATATGCAGGGAGTCAAAACTCCTCATGATGATGCCCTGGTGATAAAAGTTATCTTGGCCGGAACTGAAGTTCATAGAGTTCTGGTTGACACCGGTTCTTCAGCAGATATTTTATCTTTTGAAGCCTTCAGAAAATTAAAGCTCAATGAAAGTATGCTCGTTCCATGTGGAGCTCATCTTTATGGATTTAACGGATCATCAACTCGAGCAGAGGGAGCCATCAGGTTAGACCTTCGAGTAGGAGACCATCCCAGAGACAAGGTCGTCCAATCAAATTTTATGGTCGTTCGTGATCTATCAGCTTACAATGTGATCCTTGGTTGACCATCCCTATGCGAATTAGAAGTGGTGGTATCATCCTTGCACATGAAAATGAAATTCCCGACCTCAAGCGGTATAGGTGAATGCTGTGCCGACCAAAAGTCAAGTCGACTCAGCTATTTATATTACATAAGCAAGAAAGCCAAAATTAGCTCGACCATGTCAGTGGAAATTAGGGATGATCGAGATGAAGATACCATGCAAAGAGCGGAACCAGTGGAGAAACTTCAAAGGATTATCCTCAATCCTGAAAATCCAACTCAAGGAACAATGGTCGGGCTGAACTTGGAAGCAAATCCTAAGATTGAATTGGCAAAATTTCTGAAAATTAACTCCGACTTCTTTGTGTGGTCGGCAGCTGACATGCCAGGCATAGATAGATGAGTGGCCGAGCACAAGTTGTGCATTGATCCTTAAGCAATTCCAGTTATCCAAAAACGAAGGAACTTCTCCGGGGAGAAACACGTGGCAATCCGAGTAGAGGTGTAGAAGCTCAAAGAATCAAATTTTATAAGGAGAATCGATAATCTTGCTTGGCTAGCTAATGTAATCATGGTCAAAAAAAAAAAAAGGAAAATGGAGGATGTGTATGGATTACACCAACCTCACAAAGCGTGTTCGAAAGATTGCTACCCACTTCCTAGAATAGATCTCCTTATAGATGCAACTGTCAAACATGAAATGCTCAGTTTCATGGATGCATATTCTGGATATAATCAAATACTGATGCATCCAGATGATGAAAAATATACAACCTTTATGACAGACAGAGACAATTACTATTATAAGTTAATGCCTTTTGGTCTGAAGAATGCAAGAGCAACATATCAGCGAGCGGTAAACAAAATATTTGCAGAACATATTGAAAGAAATATGGAGGTATACGTTGACGACATGCTTGTAAAAAGCAAAACGAAGGTCGACCACATAGTTGACCTGAAAGAAGTTTTCATTGTACTCCGAGCACATAAGATGAAGCTAAATCCAGAGAAAAGTGTGCCTTTGGAGTATCATCTGGAAAATTCTTAGGGTTCATGGTATCTCAGAGGGGAATTGAAGCGAATCCATAAAAGATTATGGCCATCCTTATTATAAAGCCACCAAAAAACATCAAGGAAATACAGAGCTTAATAGGAAGGGTAGCTGCGCTAAACAGGTTCATTGCTCAAGCAGGAGAAAAATGCTTACCTTTTTCAAAGCTTTAAAGAGGGTATCCAGAAAGCCTTTGAAGAGCTAAAAGAGAAATTATCTCGACCACCAGTTCTTGCTCGACCAATCCCAAGTGGAGAGCTTTTAATCTACTTGGCCTCCTCTCCTGAGGTTGTTAGTGCTGTTCTGGTCCAAGAAGAAAATAATATTCAAAGTCCTATTTATTATATAAGCCATGTGCTGATTGAAGCAGAAACAAGATATCCAAAAGTGGACAAGCAAGCCTTAGCACTGGTAATAGCATCTCGAAAGCTCCGACCATACTTCCAGTCACATCCAATTAGCATTGACCTGATCTAGCCTGAAGACTCGTTACTTGGGCAGTCGAATTGAGCGAACATCAGATAGATTTCAGACCATGACCGACCATCAAAGGACAAGCCTTGGCCAACTTTGTGGTTGAAACTCAACATACGACCGAACTATAGAACAATGGTGAACAGAAATCTGAGCCCAAACATAATTTCGATCATATCAACAAATGGATTCTATTAGTAGATGGGTCAAGCAACATGCAAGGTAGTGGAGCAGGCTTACTTCTTCAAAGTCCTGGAGGGTTTGAGATTAGGTATGCCCTATGCTTCAAATTCAGAACTTCTAACAATGAAGTTGAATATGAAGCACTAGTGGCTGGTCTCAAATTAGCAATAACCCTGGACATAAGAAATTTAGAAGTCAGAAGTGATTGTGAATCAAGTGAATGGAATATATGAAGCAAAAGAAAAAAGGATGAGCAAATATCTTGGCCTGGTCGACCAGTACAGGCAACATTTCACAGATTTGTTGATTGAGCAAGTACCCCGGGAAGAGAACGACCAAGCAGACGCACTTTCCCATTTAGCAACAGAGGAGTTAGACATTACAAAATCATCAATCTACCTAGAAGAGATTGTGAGTCTGAGCATATGCTTGGTCGACTGCATGTAGCTCCAGATTGAAGAAAGTTGGAAGAATCCTATCATCCAATACCTTGCACACGATCAGCTTCCAGATGATTAGAAAGAAGCTCGGGCTGTAAAGCGACGAGCTGCACAATACACAATCAGAGGAGGTCGACTATACAAGAAGTCAATAACTAGACCACTCCATCGCTGTTTAGGGCCTCAAGAGGGTGAAAAAGTATTAAAAGAAGTCCATGAAGGAATTTGTGAAGCACACATTGGAGCTCGAACACTAGTAGAAAAAATAACGAGGCAGGGATATTTCTGGCAGACCATGCAAGAGGATGCAGCAAATTATGTCAAAAGATGTGACAAGTGCTAGGCTCATTCTAGCATACATCATGCCCCTACAGGACCATTGACGTCAGAACTATTATCTATTTCTTTTGCAAAATGGGGAATAGATTTAGTAAGGAAATTACCAAAAGCTTCGGGTGGCAGAGAGTATTTGGTAGTTGTAGTTGATTACTTTACTAAATGGATAGAAGTAGAACCTTTTGCTTTGATCAACACGAACCAAATGAAGAAGTTCATCACAAACAATATCATATATAGGTATGGAGTACCCAAAATTCTTATATCCGACCATGGTAAGCAGTTTAAGAATCACGAATTCAAAAAGTTCTGCAAAGAAATTGGAATCGAACACAGGATGCATCAGTGGCCTATCCTCAGAGCAATGGATAGGTAGAGGTAACAAACAGGATCATACTTGATGGTTAAAAGAAAAGACTCGACTAGCTTAAAGGTCGATGGGTGGACGAACTACCAAGCGTACTTTGGTCGTACCAAACAGCAGCTAGGTCGACCACTAGCGAAACACCATTCAAATTGGCTTATGGAGTTGATGCTAGAGTTCCAATCGAAGTACAATTAGGTTCCATCCAAGAAGATGAATTTGACGAAGAAGTAAATATCGAAGGCATGAAGATCAACCTAGATCTCATTGATGAAGTAAGAGATAAGGCTCAATTTCAGCTCGAGGAATATCAAAGGCGGGTAGCTTCCTATTACAATAGCAAAGTAAAGATGACACAATTTCTCACAGGAGATTTGGTGCTTCGACAATCAGCGGCATTAGATTCAACCAATCAAGGGAAGTTGGATCTCAACTGGGAAGGTCCTTACATTGTAATACAACAAGTAGCCCTCGGGGCTTACAAGTTACGTGATCCAAGTAATGAAGAAACAATTCCTCGAACGTGGCACTCGAGCAGCCTTAGGAGATACTATCAGTAGTCAAAAACATAAAAAGGAGATCTTCTTCCAAATTTTGTTACAAGATAGTTACATTCAATTTTTTGTCTTTTAAGTTTTGTTACATTTGATCTTTTCAATTAGAAATGCAGATACTTTTTCTTTTCTAAAATGTCAAGAAAAAGCCTCATGGAAACTCTACACACTCAGCTCCAAAAGTGAACTCCCCTTGCTCGGAATCACGAGCAAGGGTCTTTTAGCACTCCCTTTGCTCGGAACTATGAGCACGGGCACTCCCCAAAAAAGGAAACTACCGTTGCTCGAACTCATGAAGCAAGACAGTTCCAAAAGGCACTCCCTTTGCTTGGAACTATGAGCACGAGCAATCCCCAACAAACGAAACTACCCTTGCTCGAACTCATGAAGCACGGCAGTTCCAAAAGGCACTCCCTTTGCTCGGAACTATGAGCATAGGCAGTCCCCAACAAAGGAAACTACCCTTGCTCGAACTCATGAAGCAAGGCAGTTCCAAAAGGCACTCCCTTTGCTCAAAACTATGAGCATGGGGAGTCCCCAACAAAGGAAACTACCCTTGTTCAAACTCATGAAGCAAAGCAGTTCCAAAAGGCACACCCTATGCTTGGAACTATGAGCACGAGCAGTCCCCAACAAACGAAACTACCTTTGCTCAAACTCATGAAGCACGACAGTTCCAAAAGGCACTCCCTTTGCTCGGAACTATGAGCACGGGCAGTCCCCAACAAAGGAAACTACCCCTACTCGAACTCATGAAGCAAGGCAGTTCCAAAAGAAACTCCCCTTGCTCAAAATCATAAGCAAGGATAGCTCCAAAAAGGAGTCTCCATTTGCTCGAAAATACGAGTAAAGACAGTACAAACAAATATGCTAGAGATCCAAGAATAAACCAAATATATTCAACTAAATCTGCATAGCCATGTGCTTGTGTTTGTTTGGTCATTGAAACAATAAGTAAATCAGATGGATTCTATGGCCAGAGAAGCCTATCTTCAAATGGCATGAGAAAGATCATCTTTGATAGGGTTTGTTCTTCATTAGGTATTCACTTGTGTTTGTAGACCCAAAAGTGTATACTTTTCATAGTGTAAATTAGGGTTCTGTTCGGCTATTAGAAAATAATTCTTATATCCTATGAATGAATAATTCGTAGAGGTGCATTTTTGGTGTTGGTTGATGAACATGGAGAGTTTGCCATAGTCTGTTCGTACCCCTTTATTTTTTTATGAAGCATTGGTTATGGGTTGGTACCCCTTCATACCCTATCAAGGATTGTGGTGTTCCGACATAGTTTATAACAATTTAGTAGATATTGTTTGTCTCCTACCACGATTTTATGAATCTGTAAAAATCTATCAACTCCATTGGTGACCTCCTAAAATCCACTGACAACTTTGACCAGGCAAATGTAATTGGATGTGGTGGGTTTTGCATGCACGGAAATGACCAGCTATTAATCTACCCATATAATACTGGGTCCGAACACCTAACTAGAGGCTTTAAAGGATCTCTGCAATGGAACATTTTTTTTTTTGTCCATGAGTTTCTGCTTTGAGACTTGAGTAGATTAAGAAAGTGAAAAAAAAAGAGAGGTGACAATTGTGTTGTTCCATTGGCTGAGATTGCATATGTTGTCATTGTTGGCAACTAAAATACAGTGTGTTCTAAGAGTACATGACTTGTACTGAAGTGAAGCTCCCAGAGAAGACTTTGGGCACTTGTTATATATTTTAGAGGGTGATTAACACTATTGCAACAGTTTTGAAGGTTTTTGAGAAGATTTAAGTGTTTTGGGTGAAGCAAAGATTACTTAAAATAGTGGATTTCACAAGTCACTGCACAAGGGTCACATTGGATGAATTTTTTAGTAGTCTTACAGTTGTTTTCTGGGTTCAACTTAAACAGAAGAAACGTATTTCATGAAGTCTTCTTTCCAACGCACTTTTTGTATTATGAATTCGATATCAAACAAGGGAGTTATGAGGTTTCTCGTGAGAGTGTGCGATATGGAAGCAAATCTGGGCATTGTAGAAGAAATATCAAATTTGGCTACTGTGATGTAATCTACTCTCAGGGGTTTAAAAATAATTTTAGAGAGTTAGGGGGTCTTTGTGAAATAAGTTTTACATCTCAAGGAGGAAAGTGTAATTTTGAAAGATTGAATGATACAATCTAATGGTCATTAGAAGGACGTGGATGAAGATCCAATTTTGAGGGTCGAGATTGATGCGATTGGTTTTCAAGTGCCCAAGACCTAAATTAGACACCCTATTTGTTTTGGATAAAGAAGAACTTGTTTGATGTTTGACCTTGAAGTTGGACCTTGAGTATGGTGTTGATATGTTTAGAAGGTCCTAGGAAGTCAAGTCAGACCTCTCCCTTTCCCTTAGTGTAGATTCAAAAACCCATAGAAAATTGATGATGGAATTCCCTACTTGAAGAGCTTGGTTGATTTAGAAAAGAGATTGCACCTTGATGAAGAGAAGATTGGTTGATGACCTTAGAGCATGGTTAGATATGATTTAAAGCCATTTTCCTATGCTAGGTAAGTTATAGTTGTTGTGTAGAAAGTTTCATTTGATTCCGATAAGAGAAAGGCCCTCAAATCCCTATTTTAGGCTTTGCTGTCAGCCTGGGTCGACTGGCTAGGTCGAGTGGGCCATTCAACCCAGCCAATCAACCCGCAGAAACAGAATTCGAGCAGAATCTATTGTTTAGGTCCTTATTGCTATATATACCTCATAACTTCGTGTTTTTAGTATCCCTAGCCTCCAAAACACCTAGAGAATGAAGGAAACTCATCTCCAAGCCTCCTTTGGTGTGGAAGAAGAAGATCTACATTCAACTCTCAAGCTTTCTCTCTCTTGTTCTTCAATCAAAGGTTAGTATTCAATCTATTATGCTATTGATTCATTCTTACTATGATCATTCTCTTCTCTAATATGAGATTATAAAGAAGATATTGCATCTCTGCAATCATATCTTCTACAATCTCTTCTCATTCTATATGCTATGATTTCATATTCATTCTCTACATGATTTTCATGATTTCTTCTTAAACTGTGATCATGTTCTTATTTCAATTTCTTCTAGCATATTAGATGCATCTCTATGATCATTCTTACTCTTGATTTACTGTGTTCATATACTAGAATGAGGTCTCATCATCTCTAGTTCATCTCTTTCATTCATAGCTTGTTTTCAATGAAAACCATGTTGTTTTCCAAGTTAGAAAGTCTTGTTTTCCAAAATAGAAACTATGATTCTAAATTAGTAAGTAATGGTTTTAATCGTGGTTTGATGTCTAAATTATGCTTTTTAGTCTTAGACTACTGTGTTAGACAATCTGTCCAAGTTTCGTCGCATTCCGGTTTTTGTAGCATAGGTTTTGGATCAAGATTCTCTTTTTATTTTCGGATTTGCTCTTGGGCAGATTGCCTGGGTTGACTAGAGCACTCAACCCAGCCAATCAACCCGCAGTGACAGCAACTCTGTTTTTTATCCGTTTCGACTCCAATCTTTTGGAATCACTTCTTATGACCTATACATATTTTGTCAAGCTTGTTTAGGTGATTTTGGATCTGTTCTCTGATTTCTTATTTGAAGACTATAAGTTCGGATTTCGAGGTGAGTATTCCAACTCACAATATGCCTATTTACATGTCTTTATGTATTATGACATGAATGCATGATTTAGCTACTGTTATGTTAGTTTCCATTATGATATGAATGCTATAAGTACAGTAGGATCTTATTTCCTTATTTACTTATGTACTTGATCATGAATGAATACTTATTCATGTATGTTTCTTATTCATTTAATCTTGTCTTATTCATTTAATGTTGTCTTATTATACTCTTCTATTTGATGAGATATCTGTCGTGGATGATATGACTGAATTATGATTGTGATTGTTTAGGTATGATTTGGGATTGGGGGATGCCCTTTTGACATTTTTGTCCTTGGACATCATTGGGGATAGTATGGGATATTTCCAATGTTGCCCTTTGACACTTTCCCGGATTATTGGTTGTCATACCTAGGACTTGTCTAGCAGTGTTTGGCTAGGATATTCCCTGTTATATCAGACCCGATTCGGAAGGGTATTGAGACCAAATGACCCGTGGTAGCAATGGGGATTCATGGGCGCTCAAGACCGGTAACCAACCCGTGAGGGGACATGAATCACATTGTGGGGGCCATTTATGGGTAGGGTTGCATATGGATAGACTTGGGCTCATGGGCATTCAAGACCGGTAACTACCCATGAGAAGACATGAGAGCTTCCCGTTTACTATATGTGGATGACCTATAGGGTTGATGAGTCCGTAGTCCGAGTTGGTTGTAACCATAGGATACGCTGACTCTAGTGTGAAGGATACCGGAAAGGATTGCCAGGGGCGAGGAATGGACGTATCTGGATTTGAGTTGATACGACTAAGTAGAAGACTTGAATTGGGCTAGGCTTTACCCTGACATGCGCCAGTACTTAGACCAAATGGTTATGTGAGAGAGCGGTGACTTAACCCCCAGCCATGGATTGTCCAATATGGATGAAGGACCCTTTGCCAACCGATGATGTGTGATTGAGACCTTCCCAAAGAAGTATGGTGCTATGACTTAAAGCATGTCTGCCAATAGAGACCAGCATACATATATAGAGTTAGAAGCATATTTGCATATATTGTTTCATATCATTGCATATATGTTTGTTTGTGAATGCATGTGAAGATGCTTATTGTGTTTGGATTACTTGCTAAGTTCTTTTGAGCTTACCCTTCGGGGGACTTGTTTTTAGATGACATTGCAGTTACGAAAGAGAACCCGTGCACCAGCACGGAGAACCTTCCCTTATATGGTTCAGCTCCAGATGTCCTTGGACAAGGTAATGAACAGCGAGGCAGCCAACACTCGGATTTGGGCTGCACTGACGATTCCCATTGACGGCAGTCGGCATCGTCTTATTCGTCGATGGGATCATGCGCTAGATGCTGATCTGAAGCTTCAAGAGCATGACCTTAAAGTGAAGAGGATGAATACTAAAGAAGAAGAAGAGCCGACTGAAGATGTGGATTAGATTCTCTTGTTTCTTCTAGACTTTTATTTTACTTGTATTAGCTTAGAGCTTGCTTTAGATTTCGATCTACCTTCCGCATATGTTGTGGGGTATATTTCCGCTATACTCTACAGTTGTCTTTTGATTTGGTATCTTGTTATTCCACACTCTGATACTCTTTAGTGATCATTCTGTGATCCTTTCTTGACTTTTATTATTAACTTATTAGAATACAATGATTTGTTCTTGCTTTTGATTATGTTATTGTGCTAAATGGATATGATCGTTCCTAAACTTGATATTTGGGCCGTGGATCACTCCCCCGAGTAACCCAGATAGGGTATAGGCTGGGTGTATTTGGGTGGGATGTGACACCACTATTCTCATCAGAAAAGGAAAGAAAAACCGTAGAAAACCAAAGATGGAGAAGAGAGGAGGATGATCACATACCTTGTGATGTAAATGCAAGAGAATTAACGAAGATCAAACAAGAAAACCACCAAGGATGCAGAGGAGATGACTTGAGGAGAGTTTTGGTTCGTTCTAGGAAATTTGGAGGCACAAAAGACGAATTAGACTAGAAGTTGGGCTTTAATAGAGAAGCCAAGACCTAATTCAACAAAACAAATCTCATTGGTCGATTGATTGGTTGACTGGCCCAGTCGAACAAGCAGTCGACCAATCAGGACAGCAAGTCCAAAAATAGGGAATTGAAGGTTCGGATCAAATCCAAACTTGAAGGGGTTTTGCACACACACCAAGTGGCTTACCTAGTATGTAGAAAAGCCTTCGAACCAAATTAGAAAGTACTACAAGTCCATCAACTAATCCCATCTTCATCAGGGTGCAGTTTCCTTTTAAGTCCTGAGCAAGTTTCCATAAATGGAACACTGTCATCAACTTCCATGGATTCTAAGCCAAACACCAAGTCTTCAACTGAGATGGCCCATAGTTGACTTCTCGCTTTACTTTGGGTTATCGGACCTACAAACAACAGGGTTTCAGGGTCAAGGTTAGGATTGGGTTTCACAGTCTCCCCCACTTAAAAGAAATTTTGTCCTCGAAATTGAAAGCGTACCTATACTTCCAAAGAGGTGAGGAAACTTCTCCTTCATATCTTCTTCCGTCTCCCAAGAAGCTTCTTCAGGGGTATGGTTCTTCCACCGAATCTTCACCAAAGGAATGCTACGATTCTGCAGTCGCTTGTCCATGTTGTCCAGGATTTCAACTAGCTCTTCATCATAGGTAAGATCAGCACTAAGTCCTTCGGGTGCTTGCTGTAAAAATGTGTTCCGGGTTCTCTATGTACTTCCTAAGCATTGAAACATGAAACATATTATGAACTCCAGCAAGAGGTGGAGGCAAGGCCAATCAATATGCAACAGGTCCAACCTTCTCCAAAATCTCAAAAGGTCCAATGAAACGAGGGCTAAGCTTACCCTTAACATTGAATCTCATCACACCCTTCATTGGTGAAACCTTCAAGAAAACTTTTTCTTCAACTTGAAATTCCAAATCAGTCCTTCTCTTATCAGCATAATATTTCTGTCTTGACTGGGTAAACTTAATCCTTTCCCTGATCATATCAACCATTGCGCTCGTAGCTTCAATCATTTCAGGACCTAAGACCTTTCTTTCACCCATCTCAGTCCAGTACAACGGTGTCCTACAAGTATTACCATACAAAGCCTTGAATGGAGCCATGCCTATTGTTGATTGATAACTGTTGTTATAGTCAAATTCTAACAAAGCTAAGTGTTCATCCCAATTACCACCCATATCCACAACACAGGATCTGAGCATATCTTCCAAGATCTGAATTGTTCGCTCAGATTGTCCATACGACTGTGGGTGATGAACCGTACTCAAATTCAAGTGGGTTTCCAAGGCTTTTTGCAAACTGTTCCAAAACCTTAAGGTGAAGCTAGGATCACGATCATAAACAATACTCACTGGCACTCCATGCAGACGAACTACATTGTCCACATAAAGCCTAGCTAGCTTATCCAAAGTATGAGTGATCTTCATAGGAATGAAATGGGCTGATTTGGTCAACCTATCAACAATCACCCATACAGTGTCATTGCCTTTACTTGTCCGAGACAAGCTAGTCACGAAGTCCATAGAGATAAATTCCCACTTCCAACTAGGAATAGGTAGGGGTTGAAGTAATCCAGATGGAGGTTGATGAACGACTTTCACACGCTGGAAAGTCTCACACTTGGCAACAAAATCATCAACATCAGCTTTCAAATCAATCCACCAAAAATGTTCCTTCAAGTCCTTGTACATCTTGGTGCTTCCAAAGTGTACTGTAAAGATTGACTGGTGTGCTTCCTTCAATACTTCTTTCTTAATTTCTTCATTCGCTGGCACACAAAGTCTATCTTTAAACAATAAGGCACCATCCAAGGATATTCCGAAGTCGGGGTCCGACTCAGGATTCGAAGAAATCTTCTCAATCTTGTCCTTAAATTCTTGATCAGAACTCTGTAGAGCAACAATCCTATCTCTGAGGGTAGATCTTGCCGTCATGGCAGAAAGAACAAAATCTGAATCCTCAGGGACAACCTCCAAATCAAAATTTGCAATTGAAGACAGCAAGGGTTGACTCAGAGCATTCATATCCAAAGCTTTCTTCAGACTCTTCCAACTAAGAGCGTCAGCAATAGTGTTTGCCTTCCCAGGGTGATACTGAATATCACAGTCATAATTAGAGACTAATTCCAACCATCTTCTTTGTCTCATGTTCAACTCCTTTTGGGTAAAGAAGTATTTCAAACTTTTATGATCCGTGAATATACCAATCTTCTCACCGTAGAGGTAATGTCTCCAAATCTTCAAAGCGAAGACTACAACGGCCAGTTCTAAATCATGAGTGGGTAATTCCGCTCATAATCTTTCAATTGTCGAGAAGCATAGGCTACGACCTTACCATGTTGCATCACCAAGCAACCCAAACCAATATTTGACGCATCGGTGTAGAATGTCATACCGCCGGAACTATTAGGTATAGTCAGGACCGGGGCACTTGTCAACCTATCTTTCAACTCTTGGAAATTGTTCTCACAAGCGTCAAACCAAACAAACGTCTCTTCTTTCCTGGTCAGCTTAGTCATAGGAGCAGCCAACTGAGAAAAGTTCTCAATAAACGTTCTATAGTATCCCGGCAATCCAAGGAAACTTCTTATTTCCGTAATAGTCTTCGGTCTTTCCCAATCAGCCACTGCTTGAACTTTTTCGGGATCAACGTGAATTCCTTCAGCTGAAACTACATGGCCAAGAAATACTACTCTTTTGAGCCAAAAATCACACTTGCTAAACTTAGTGTAAAGCTTCTTTTCTCGTGGTCTTTGCAAAGTGAAACTTAGATGCCTTGCATGCTCTTCTTCATTCTTTGAAAAGATCAAGATGTCGTCGATGAAAACAATCACAAACTTATCAAGCACATCATGAAATACTCGGTTCATGAGGTCCATGAACATCACAGGAGCATTAGTCAATCCGAAAGGCATGACTCTGAACTCATAATGTCCATACCTCGTTCTGAAAGCTGTCTTGAAGATATCACTTGACTTCACTTTCAACTGGTGATATCCAAATCTCAAGTCAATCTTCGAGAACACTGCTGCACCCTTCAGCTAATCGAAGAGATCATCATTTCTGAGCAGCGGGTTTCTATTCTTGATGGTCAATTTGTTCAACTCACGATAATCAATGCATAGTCGTATACTACCATCCTTCTTCTTAACAAACAAAACCAGAGCTCCCCAAGGTGACACACTAGGTTGTATAAAACCTCTATCTATGAGCTCATTCAACTGGTTTTGTAGTTTCTTTAGTTCGGTAGGAGCCATTCTATAAGGAGCTTTAGATACCGGAGCGGCACCAGGGATGACATCAATAGAAAACTCAACATCCCTATATGGAGGCACTCCCGATAGATCATCAGGGAAGACATCAATAAAGTCGCAGACAATCTTGACTTCATCAATTCTCTTCTCTACTTTACCCTTGCCTTCAAATGAAGCATCATCCACTAATGCGTAGACTTGCATCAATGCTGACATGATCTTCTTACCAATCCTTCTTCTCTCACCTTGAAATTCAAAGACTGGACTTCCACAGATCTGGAATTGAATTCTTCTCGAAGAACAAAGAAATACAGCTTTGTGGGCTGTCAACCAATCGATTCCCAAAATGATATCAAAGTCATTCATATCGAGAAGTACCAAATTGGCTTCCAAGTTCTTCTCACCAATTAAAATAGGACATTTAAATAACCCCTTATCTAGTTTCACAGTAGGACTAGCAAGTGTACTAATCAGTAAACAACTAGATAATTTCTCAAGAGTTAGTTCAGTCTTCTTGATGAATGCAGATGATATGAATGAATGAGATGCACCCATATCAAATAAGACAAATGCAGAAATAGAAACGACTAACAATGTACCTGTAATCACATCATGGCTTGCATCCTGTTCAGTACCGGAAATACTGAACACTCTCTTGGAGGGAGGAGCAGGAGCATTCTTCACTAAAGGAGCAGACTGCTGGACAGGCCTTTTCGGACAAGCACGAGCAAAATGACCAGCTTGCTTACAGAAAAAGCAAAAAGAATTGCTAGGTCCCACTAGAGTAGCTGCAATTGGGGGCTTCTAAACCAAAGGCCTAGGATTTGCATTCATAGGCCTAACATTCGCATTCATCAGTGGTCGATTCTCGCCATAATGTCTAAACTAGCCGGGCTGCTGAAAACCAGGGCTCTGACCTACACTCCTAGGCTGGAAAGTAGGAGTGGGGTAGGGTGTAGGTCTCACAAAGCGCCGATCATTATGATCCACCAAACCAAGATTCCTGGGCTGCCAGGGCCTTTGCACACGTGCACTCTCCTTCTCAGTTTCTTCCAACTTCTTCGAGTTCTGCACCACTTGAGCATAGCTCTCTATAGGCTGGACAATGAGGTATGCTTTAATGGCAGGGCGTAGTCCTTTAAAGAACTTCTTCGTTTTGGCGACATCAAGCTTCAAGGAGTTTGGAGCAAAGAAGTGAAGCTCCTCAAACTTTTGTTGTTACTCCAACACAAACAAGGATCTCTGCGTAAGAGCCATAAATTCAGCCTCCTTCGCATCTTTCACCGCTTCCGGGAAGTAGTTCATGCAGAAAGCTTCTTTGAACAAATCCCAAGATACAACACCTGCGTGCAAACCTTCCAAAACAGGCTGAGTGGAGGTCCACCAAGCGTTAGCTTCATGTTGCAACTTCTATTCAGTAGACAAAATCTTTTGGGCTTCAGAACATTGCAGATGTAAAAAAGCCTTCTCCAACTCACGAAGCCACTTGTTAGGAAACAAGGCATCTTTGGACACTCCAGTGAAGGTGGGCACTTGCAGTTTCAGGAAACTCTTTATCAAACGTGTATGAGGAGTTCCGGCCAACCTTTCCGTATTCAGGACTACAGCATGGGGAATCCCGTTAGCACCAGCACGAGTCTCATTGTGTAGAGTCGTGAAACCCACCAGCATTTAATTGAACTGGGCTGCTTGTTGTTGCATCATATTGCCCATAATGTTGGCAATATCACAGAAACTACCTGTAAAACCCAGCCCTAACCTTGACCCGAAAACCTTGTTATTTGTAGGTCCAGTGACCCGAAGTAAAATAAGAAGTCAACTTTGGGCCATCCCAGTGGAGGACTTGGTGTCTGGCTTTGAATCCATGAGAGTTGATGATGAGGTTCTATTTATGGAAACTGAATCTTGATGAAGATCGGATTAGTTGATGGACTTGGAGTGCTCTCTATCATGGTTTGAAGGCATTTCTACCTATTAGGTAAGTCACTTGATATGTGCGCAAAACCCCTTTAGGATTGGATTTGATCTGGGTCTTCAATTCCCTGTTTAGGAGTTGCTGAACTGATTGGTCGACTAGACCAGTCGACCAATCCACTCGACCAATGGGTGTTGTCTTTGGCAATTAGGTCTTGCTTGCTCTATTTAAGTCCAATCTCGAGTCTACTTCATTTTTTCTGCCTCCAAACTCTTTGGAACGAACCAAAGACCTCTGCAAGTCATCTCCCTTGCATCCTTGGTGTTTTTCTTGACGGATCTTCGTCAAAACTCTTCCTTTTGCATCAAAGGTATGTCTACACTCTCTTCTTCTCCTCCATCTCTGTTTTTCTTTCCTTTTTGAGTTGAGACAGTAGAGGAGATGCTGCATTCTCTGTTGCAAACATCTCTGGACTTGTCTCTCATGATCTTCCTAAGGATTAATGGCTAATGCAATGATCTTTAACCATGATCATTGCAAGCTTTTGAAGGAATCATGATCAAATCATGATCTTGTCTTTGTTTATCTTTTGATTTGAATTATGATCTCCTTAGATCTACTATATTGATCATGTTAGTAGTCAATTGTTGTGTTTTCTTTTCATGATCCATGATCTATCAATCTCTAGTTGTTTCTCTTCTACCATACCATGTTTTCTTCATGAATCATGATAGTTACATATATGGTAGGTTTTGTTTCCTTGTTTAGATTTATGCTCTTAGGTCTATTTTCTTGAAGACCTAAGTGTGCCTTTCATGATACCTTTATCTGAATCAATGATTCATTCTCCTATTGTTGTTGTCTTTGATTTCTATCTTGAATTCTTCAAGAACCATGATTGATCTAATTATGGTAACTTTTTGTTTCCTAATTTGTATCTTGATGACTTGATTTGATTAGTGTTTTGAGATCCCCTATATGTTAGGATACTACTAGTGTAGTTTACCCCTTGATTAGTACCCTTTTGAACCACCAAATTTGGATTTTATATCTTAAAACTCTGATTTTATAGGCTACTGTTTGCATTGGTCGACTGATTGGTCGACTGGGGCAGTAGACGAATCCAATCGACTAATGAGTACAGCAACTCCAGAATTGGTCTGTTTTGGATGTTTTGGTATCTTTTCTGTTAGGGATCTTTCCTAATATGTTGTATACACTTGTTTAGGACCTTCTTCTCAAGTTTGTCAAGATCTTACTTGATTTCTTAGGATTCCTTTGCAAGTTATAAAAGGTAAGGATGGTTACTTCTTTAACAACATAAATTGCATATCTTAGTTTCTATATATGAATCTTGTTAATTTATTTCTTTAAATAGATTCTTATAATGTTATACTACTGTGGTACTGTGTTGATATCAGTAGCATTACTTATTTATATTGAATTGACTCATGTATGATTTACTTACCAGTTATATACAAGTTAATTGTAATTATTGATTTCTTTCCATATATGAAGTTACCATATATGTGATGTTATGAATTGATGCTTGTGTATGCTTAAGTATGGTTTGGAAAGGAGAGGTGTCCTTTTGACACTTCTGTCCTTGGACAACTACGGGAATATTATGGGATGTTTCCGGAGATGCCCTCTGGACACCTTCCTAAACTGTTGGATGACATATCTAGGACTGTCTAGTAGTGTTGGGCTAGGATGTCCCCTTATGTCAGACCCTAATCGGAGGGATATTGAGACCGAACGACACGTGGTAGCAATGGGGATTCATGGGCGCTCAAGACCGGTAACCAACCCGTGAGAGGACAGGAATCACATTGTGGGGGCCATTTATTGGTAGGGTTGCATATGGATAGACTTGGGCTCACGGGCACTCAAGACCGGTAACCAACCCGTGAGGGGACGTGAGAGCTTCCCGTTTACCATATGTGGATGACCAATAGGGTTGATGAGTCCGTAGTCAGGGACTATGAGGACTCTAGTGTGAAGGATACCGGAAAGGATCGTCAGGGACGAGGAATGGACGTATCTGGATCTGACTTGATGTAACTAAGTAGAAGACTTGCATTTGGCTAGGCTTTACCCTGACATGCGCCGGTACTTAGACCAATGGTGATGTGAGAGAGTGGTGACCTATACCCCCAGCCATGGAATGTCCCGAGGGATGCCGGACCCATTACCAACTGATGATGAGTGATTGAGACCTTCCTAAAGAAGTACGGTGCTATGACTTAAAGCATGTCTGCCAATAGAGACCAGCATATGTAGAGTTAGATTCATACATTCATTGTTTGTTTCATACCATATTGCATTTATGTTTGTTCCGAAATCCCGCCATTTATGTTATTATGGATTTAATCGCTTCTTGAGTTTCTTTGAAACTCATTCCTTTATTGTACAATGTTTGTTAGACTATTCTACGAGGTTCGAATATCATGACGGCCCGTATGAAGAAGCGCAAGGAGAAGAGGCATATCTCCAGGAAGGTGATTGCGGTTACGACAATTACACTGAAGATCCCGCGAGTGGTTATGCTCCGTACGATGCTTAGTCCGACCATAGAGTGGAAGCGCCCTTGTTCCGTTTATGAGATTTATACTTATAGGGATATTGTCTATAAGATTGAGAACAATTTAGTTACCTATTGTACCTGCAATTGGGATTAGATTCTATCTTGCTTAATCTCTTTTAGAACTACTTTTCCTCTGGTTGTAGAGTGGGATTTCGCCTCACTTTACTTATCTAATTTAGACACTCTGATTATATCTAGTACTCTGATTTATATATGATTCATCCTTTTCTTATTTGGATCTATGGTTTATCCTTCGCACTTTTATTATTATTGTTCATGATTATGTTATTGTTTATGTGGGAGGTTGATTACTTGATACCTGATCTTCGGGCTGTGGATCACACTCTCGGGTATGCCAGATAGGGTACCGGCTGGGAGGATGTGACACTACCGACGTTCGGGGCATTGGGTATGTCATGGGTACCCTGTTCGCCAGTGTTGGTCTGCTGATCAAAACCACCATTGGGTATCTCACCACCTCCGAGGGGTATCTCACCATGACCATTGCTACTAGATCCACCATGTCCACTTCTCAAAGTAACCATTCTGCAAAAACTGAAAACATCAAAAACACAGAATTTCGATGTTTCGTCATAATCCACAAGTCCAAAAGATTTGAAAATTTAAATCATGCTTAAATACATCCATTTAGTCATCAAACAATAATCCATATCACAAAAATCACATTTTCCAAAATTCCAATAGAAAATGAGGTCACTGGGTCCATTGATTGGTCGACTCGCCAAGTCGACCAATGCTCACAGAATACGAGAAATCATATTTTAGGCCTCATTTTCTCATTTCAACTTCATTCTAAACATTTCAAAAACGAGTGGGAGCTCTGGGGAAAGGTTTCTAGGGTTCTTCTAAGTGTTCTAGGAGAGATTTGGTGCTACAACAACTACACCACACCACACATTCACCTCATACAAGGTAAATCGATCATCTATTCTTTCACATACATCTTCTCATGCTTACATTTCCATAAAAACCATGTTTTACTTGTATCCATTGTTAGAATTCATGTTTATGAATACTTAGAAACATATTCCCTAGGTTTTAAACACAATGCCATGCATAGACAACAAGTTCTAACACATTCTTGCACTTTCACATCGCTTTCGTAACTTAAATTGTTAACTTTAAAAAAATTTCGATTTCTCACAAACCGCTTGGATTTTTTGCACGAAATCAATGTTACATGCTCGCAATGATATTGTAGATATGTCCAAGTAGTTTGATTTGACCAATTCCAACTTTTCAAAAATTCAATTTTGCCCTAATTTGCAAAAATCCCCAAATTTCTTCTTGCTGAATTTTCAACTTTTAACCAAGTTTTTGATCGATTTTCCCCAAATAAACTTCACGAACATGAAATCCAAGTATTGTGCACATGCTAGTATCTTCAAATCAAACTTTCCCCAAATTTGTGATTTTCCAAAAAATTACAAAAATGCCTTTTTGGTTGAAATCTTGAAATGGCACTAACCAGCAATGTCTTTTGTCTTTTCCACAGACATGCACTATGCAGAGAGGAGGGCGAGGATGAGGACGAGGTTGTATGGTAGGGGCACTCAGAGGTACAGGCCAGATACCTTCATGGCCTAGCCAGGAGGTTCGACGGCCAGACAGATTTGATACTCCACAGGCAGAGTTTCTATACGAGGCCTACTTCAGCTATTGCAATATCGAGTTCGGACGTCTACTTCACCTATGACAGCTTAGAGTGTTTAGGATTCGGCAGAGATTTGACACTATGCAGTGGACTCATCTCTTCACTGAGGATTTGCTAGTATATCCAGAGTTAGTGAGGTTGTTCTTTAGCAACCTTACATGTACAGAGGAGTCTAGAGGTCCAGGACATCCCCTTCAATTGGTCCTCAGGAGCAGGGTTCTTCAGACACGGATCCGCTTCTCCACGAGGGCATTGGCTGAGATCCTACGGGTACCTTACTATCCACGGCAGTGTGTTTGGATACCTGCGGGAGCAGGGATAGACAGTTACTTGCTGCCGTATGAGCTACACGAGATATGCACCACCCTATGGGATGATCGTCGATGCTATACTCCACGGAATAGCTAGCAGATGATAGATTCGGCTCAGATCATTGGTCGTATTGTCGGCCGAAATATCATGCCGAAGGCCAGACATCATCATCGGGTCACAGTGATGGAGGCCTTGGTTATCTATCGCATCTACTTGGGCTTTAAGATAGACTTGTCTTACATCACTCAACAGGTCATGCTAGATCTGGTACTGCGTCCTAGTATGTGGAACCTTTGCTATGGGAGGCTTCTGACTTTGAGCTTTTGGCACTTCGGAGTGAGTTTTGAGGATACACCGGTGGTCACTGGAGCACTGGGGTATATGATCAAGACTAGGACCATACAACAGATGAAGCTGAAATAGACAAAGAGATCTCCTGGTCCAGAGGGTGAGGACGATGAGACAGAGGAGGAGAGGGATGAGTCTGATGATGGAGGAGAGGATTTCGGCCCTAATAGTGACGATCAGGCCAGAGAAGACACAGAGATGCATTGGGCTAAGCCGGAGCATCATGAGATTCCTCCTTCATCACACTTTGAGGTAGGAGGGCCGTCTCACGCAGTTCCAAAGTCCTCAGATCTAGGTGCATAGATGAGATCGATGACTTCCATGCTGGAGAGGATGAGAGTCAGACAGGAGGAGATGTTCAGCACCATAGAGATGAGGCAGGAGAGGATAGAGCATCCGGTGACTCAGTTAGCAGAGGAGTTCAGGGCTTTCAAAGAGCAGAGTAGATCACCTAGATAGACTGTACTTTTGGATTTCTATTTATGCATTATCAAATGTAATCGTTGTAGAAACATTTGAAATTAATGAAGTTCACTTTGTTTCACTTTATTATTGTGTATTATGCACTTTTCTTTTATTGTATTAAGTGACATTTGTTTAAGTACAATTATGGTATGTTATTCCAAAAGTCCAGTTATGCTTTATTAATTAAGTATCTAATCCAAGTGTCATATTATCCACTTCTAAGAGTAGATGAGTCATTTCAGATCTATGACTCAGGAATGTTCCGTTATTGTTTTCTGTGGTTATAATTTCCCTTGAACTTTGGGCTCTGATACCACTCCATCACAACCACCCTGCCGATACCCTACCTTGCATACCCGAGTGTGTGATCCACAGCCTCGAAGATCAAGTATCAAGGAAATCATCCTCCCACATAAGCAATAACATAATCAAGAACGTAAATAATCAATGTGCAAAATATAAATGAGAGATCCAAATAAGGAAGGAAATAAAATCATGTATCATCAGAGTACGAAAGGTAACAATAATGTCAAGACCATAAAGTAAAGTGAGGCAGAAATTTCATTCTACCAACAGCGGAAAAGTAGTTCCAAAAAGAAAGGAAAAGAGATCAAAACTAATCCCAATAACAAGTGCAATGAGTAACTAAATCGTTTTCAATCTTATAGAGAACATCTCTATAAGTGTAAACCTCAAAAATAGCACAAAGACGCTTCCACTCTATCGACGAACTAAGCATTGTACGCAACATGACCACTCATAGAATCTTCAATGTAATCGTCGTAACCGCAATCACTTTCTTGGAGATGTGCCTCCTCTCCCTGCGCTTCTTCATACGAGCAGCCATAATAATCTGAGCCTGTAGAGAAATCTAACAATGCATAGCACAAAAGGAGTGAGTTTCAAAAGAAACCCAGTAAGGCAGTTAATCCATAATAACATAAATTACAGTATTTCAAAGCAAAGTATGATGCAATGTGGTATGAAACATATGATGCATTATGATTCTAACTCTATGTATGCTGGTCTCTATTGGCCGACATGCTTTAAGTCATAGCACCGTATTTCTTTGGGAAGGTCTCATCACACAACACCGTTTGGTAGTGGTTCCGGCATCCCTCGGGACATTCCATGGCTGGGGTTTAGGTCACCGCTCTTTCACATCACCATTGGTCTAAGTACTGGCGCATGTCAGGGTTAAGCTTAGCCAAATGCGAGTCTTCTACTTAGTTACATCAACTCAGTTCCAAATACGTCCATTCCTCGCCCCTGGCGATCCTTTCTGGTATCCTTCACACTAGAGTCCTCATAGTCCTTGACTACGGACTCATCAACCTTATTGGTTATCCACATATGGTAAACGGGAAGCTCTCATGTCCCCTCATGGGTTGGTTACCGATCTTGAGCGCCTATGAGCCCAAGTCTATCCATATGCAACCCTACCAATGAGTGGCCTCTTTCGAGTATCCAAAATGTGATCCATGTCCTCTCGCGGGTTGTTTACCGGTCTTGAGCGCCCATGAGTCCCCATTGCTACCATGGGTTGTTCGGTCTCAATACCCTTCCGACTAGGGTCTGATATAACGGGACATCCTAGCCAAACACTTCTAGACGGCCTTAGGTGTCACATCCACCCAGCCGGTACCCCATTTGGAATACCCGGGATGTGATCCACAGTCCAAGGATCAATGATCTGAGGTCCATGCCTCCCACATACACGGTAACACAATCATGAACAGTAAAAATCAATGGTAAAAACAGCTAATATCAAGTATCATGAATAAGACAAGATTAACTAAATCAGAGTGCATAATATAGATAATAAATAAGGTATGATCAAAATCATAAAGGGTGAGAAGGTGTGGTAGTCACCCTCTCAGAGCAGCGGAAAAGTATTAAATCAAGTTAGTTACATATCCAAGTATCACCGGAATAATTCAAAGACACGTTAATTACAAAATCCAAGGTTCCACAAATACACCAGGGGAATGGGGCACTATGCTAGGGTTTCTTCTATACTAATGGTAGTCTCCTCAACAGTACGGATGAAGTAAACCCAGCGCTGCCGCTCCCGCACAACTGTGGGGCTAACCCTGGTGCGAATAATAATCCTCCTCGACTCCAATATACGAATCCTCACCGACGCCACTACCCGGATGGTAGTATGTGGAATCATAGTCCGCCTCATAGGAGGTGCCATCGTAATCTTCAGTACCTGGAATGTAATCTAAAACATTTGCAAAAAAGGAATGAGTTCGAAGAACTCAGCAAGGAAGTTATTCCATAATTAGAAATCATACACATTCAGAGCATATAATAATGCAATGTGATATGGAACATACGATGCAGATATGAGCCTAACTCTATGAATGCTAGTCTCTAAGGTAGACATGCTTTAAGTCATAGCACCGTACTTCTCTGGGTTGTCAGTCACTCTCCCATTTCCATATCTTGGGAATGCCCGGGGAAGATCGGTAAAGTCATCAAAAACCATGGTAAGGGGATCGGTCACCGCTCTCTCACATCACCATTTGGTCAAGTACTGGTGCAAGTCACAGTAAAGCCTAGCCCAATGCAAGTCGTCTACTCAGTCGGTCAAGTCAGATTCAGATACGTCCATTCCTCGCCCCCGGCGATCCTTTCCGGTATCCTTCACACTAGAGTCAGCGAAATCCCGGATCTCGGACTCATCAACCCTATTGGTCATCCACATATAGTAAACGGGAAGCTCTCACGTCCTCTCACGGATTGGTTGCCGGTCTTGAGCGCCCGTGAGCCCAAGTCTATCCATATGCAACTCTACCAATAAATGGCCCCTTTCAGGTATCCGTAGCATGGCTTATGTCCCCTACTGGATTGGCTACCGGCCTAGAGCACCCATCCAACCATACACTATCACGGGTTGTTCGGTCTCAATGCCCTTCCGATTCGGGTCTGACACGACAAGGATGAACCTAGCCACACAACTAGACAATCCTATGTATGTCATCAAATAACTCGGGAGAGTGTCGATAGGCACCATCGGAGAACATCCCATACTATTCCCTCCGATGCCCAAGGACAGAAGTGTCAGTAGGACACCCTCCAATCCCAAGTCATACGTAAGCAATCACACATCAAATCTCATCATTCTCATGCATCCAATGCATATTCATAATAGTAATCAAATCATGATATTGAGACGAATCATTATAAACATAAGCAAATCAAAATGATAAAGTAACACAACCAATGTATAAAGATTTAAATGTTACTGTTCTAACACATATGTAATAGTATCATAATGATTGAAAGGAATCTAGGGATTTCATTCTTTGAATAAAGCACAGTTAAATACTTGATGACTTATATGTTTATGGATATAACCATCCTTACCTTGGATAGGTTGATGATGAATTGAGAATACCAAGAATAGTCCAATAGAATTGTTAAGGCCCTAAACAAACATCAATAATAAGTTATAAAAGAAGTCGGGAAGATCGGATGTCATTTGAGTCAAAACTGACCAAGGTTGCTGTCAGCAACAACTTTGGTCGATGGTCTTGGTCGATGGTATCGACCAAAATGATCGATCAAAATAGTCCTCGGGCAGAATAGTGGATTTTGGGGATTTTGGTCCGAAATGAGTCTTCCGGTGTTCGGATCAATCTGAAACTTGGAGGCATACTTAACAACAGTAGTAGGACACTCCAAATCAATGAATTAACCCAATCCAATGGTCTAATTAAAAACCCTAATTTGAGCTATCAAGTTCAAGTGATAAACATCATGGCATGAGTTGGAATTGATTGCATTGATGAGGAATAGCATCCAATAGCTAGAGGAACTAATAGAAATTCGATTGGAATCATATGGCAATGTTAAACATGAACATAATACACTCTATAGCTCAGTTTGATATCAAATGGTATGATGTTAATAGGTAAATCATGGAATACATATGCTAGGCATGAGATATAAGCATTAGCATCAATGAATGGCTAAGGGGATCATGGATTGAGCATGAGTAGGCACTTGGAGTGGTGGTTGCAAGGTTGCAGCACCATTCCAAATGTCCCATCAGCAAGATGACAATAGAAAAGTGTAGAAAATGGTAGGGTAGAGAGTGGAATGAAGAGTCATACCTTAGTGTGGAAGATGAAGACAAGAATCAATGATAAACTAAGTGTCTTTGATGAGATACCCTTCACACTAACCAAGGAGCTGCTTTGGGAAGCTCTCCCCATGTTCCTAGGTGAGAAAAATGATTGCAAAAGGCTCAAGGCTCGAGGTCATATTAAATAGAAAAGGAATATTCCATGGAATCATTAACTTGGCAGACTGGGACATTTTGGTCGATGGTCCTTGGTCGATGGTATCGACCAAAATGATCGACCAAAATGTTTTCAGCAGAAAACTCAGGTTTAGAACAACAACTTCAAGTAGGGATTTGAAAGGCTATACAAGGTCAAATTGAGTGAGGTTTTCTTCCACAATTCAATCAAGAAGTCTAGTTTCGGGGAATACCTTCGGATTGTGCACAGGAGGTCATTTGGTACATCAATCATATTAATCTTCTCCGATGCGCAGACTTTCCTTAAACACTAACAATGCATTTAAGCAAGGGGTATCATTGTCAATGTCCATGGGCTCGGTCTCCGAATCATGATCATCAATCAGAATGGTCCATAAATCTCTTCTTCCACCGCTTCGGGTCCTCGAACCTGAATACAACAGTGGATCCGGATTAGGGTCAAGGTTAGAATAGGGCTGGATATTACATTCTCCCCCCCTTAAAAGAATTTCGTCCTCGAAATTGAAAGCGTACCTGTGCTTCCAAAAAGTTGAGGAAACTTCTCCTTCATGTCTTCTTCTTTCTCCCATGAAGCTTCTTCAGGGGTATGGTTTTTCCATCGGATCTTCACCAGAGGGATGGTGCGATTCCGCAACTGCTTGTCCTTTCTATCTAGGATCTCGGCTGGTCCTTCATCATAAGAAAGATCGGCACTAAGTCCTTCGGGTGCTTGCTGTAGTATGTGTTCCGGGTTTTCTAGGTATTTCCGAAGCATTGAAACATGGAACACATTGTGAACTCCAGCAAGTGACGGAGGCAAGGCCAAGTGGTATGCTACCGGTCCAACCCTTTCCAGAATCTCAAAAGGTCCAATGAAGCGGGGACTAAGCTTTCCTTTCACATTGAATCTTGTCACCCCTTTCATAGGTGATACTTTAAGAAAGACTTTCTCTCCAATTGGAAATTCTAAGTCGGTTCTTCTCTTGTCGGCATACGACTTCTGTCTAGATTGAGCAGACTTGATCCTTTCCCGAATTATGTCAACCATATCACTGGTAGCTTCAATCATCTCTGGACCTAAGACTTTTCTTTCACCAGTCTCAGTCCAATACAAGGGCGTTCTACAAGTGTTACCATACAAAGCCTTAAACGGAGCCATGCCTATTGTTGCATGATAACTGTTGTTATAGGCAAACTCGACTAAGGCTAGGTGTTCATCCCAATTTCCACCCATGTCAACCACACAAGACCTAAGCATGTCTTCAAGAATGTGAATTGTCCGCTCAGATTGTCCATTAGACTGTGGGTGATGAGCTGTACTCAGATTCAATTGGGTTCCAAAGGCTTTCTGCAATCCATTCCAAAACCTTGAGGTGAACCTAGGATCACGGTCTGAAACGATACTCACTGGTACTCCGTGTACACGAATTACATTGTCCACATAAAGTCTAGCTAGCTTATCCAAAGGGTAGGTGATCTTCGTAGGAATGAAATGGGCTGATTTAGTCAACCTATCAACAATCACCCACACAGTGTCATTTCCCTTACTCGTCCGCGGCAAGCTAGTCACAAAGTCCATTGAGATATCTTCCCACTTCCAACTAGGAATAGGAAGGGGCTGAAGTAATCCAGATGGAGGTTGGCGAACAGCTTTCACGCGTTGGCAAGTTCCACACCTGGGAACAAAGTCTTCAACATCTGCTTTCAAACCATTCCACCAAAAATGTTTCCTTAAGTCCTTGTACATTTTGGTACTTCCAGGGTGTACTGTAAAGATGGACTGGTGTGCTTCTTTCAATATTTCTTTCCTGATTTCATCAACCGCGGGCACACAGAGTCTACCTCTAAACAATAAGGTACCATCCATAGATGTACTAAAAGCAGGGTCCATTTCTGAATTCGAGGCAATCTTATCAATCTTCTCTTTCAACTCTTGATCAGAACTTTGCAAGGCAACAATTCTATCTCTAAGGGAGGATCTTGCAGTCATGGCATAGAGAATACAATCTGAACCCTTAGGGACCACTTCCAAACCAAATCTTTCCATCAAGGACAACAAAGGCCGACTAAAGCATTTAAATCCAACTCTTTTCTTTGCTCTTTCTACTAAGAGCATCCGCCACTACATTTGCTTTACCCGGGTGGTACTGGATGTCACAATCATAGTCAGAGACCAACTCCAACCATCTTCTCTGTCTCATATTCAACTCCTTCTGGGTGAAGAAGTATTTCAAACTTTTATGATCCGTGAAGATGGCGATCTTCTCACCGTATAGATAGTGTCTCAAAATTTTCAAAGCAAATACAACAGCTGCAAGCTCTAAGTCATGAGTGGGGTAGTTCCGCTCATAATCCTTTAGTTGTCGAGAGGCATAAGCCACTACCTTTCCGTGTTGCATCAACACGCAGCCCAAACCGATTTTAGAAGCATCAATGTAGACCGTCAATCCACCGGAACTATCAGGTATAGTCAGAACCGGCGTGCTTGTCAATCTAACTTTCAGCTCTTCGAAGTTCTTCTCACAAGAATCAGTCCAGACAAACTTCTCTTCTTTTCTAGTTAGCTTAGTCATAGGGGCAGCCAACCTAGAAAAGTTTTCAATGAATCTCCGGTAGTATCCTGCTAATCCAAGAAAACTTCTTATCTCGGTCACGGTCTTCGGTCTTTCCCAATTAGTAACAGTTTGGACTTTCTCTGGGTCAACACGAATACCCTCGGCTGAAACAACATGGCCAAGAAACACTACACTTGAGAGCCAGAAGTCACACTTGCTAAATTTAGCATAGAGTGTCTTTTCTCTCAACCTTTGCAACGTGCAGTTCAGGTGCTCTGCATGCTCTTCCTCATTCTTTGAGTAAATCAAGATGTCATCAATGAAAACGATTACAAATTTATCGAGTACATCGTGAAATACTCGGTTCATGAGATCCATGAACACGGTAGGGGCATTAGTCAAGCCGAAAGGCATCACTTTAAATTCATAATGTCCGTACCTTGTTCTGAACGCTGTCTTATGGATGTCACTTGACTTCACCTTCAGCTTGTGATATCCCGATCTCAAATCAATCTTTGAAAAGACAGCAGCACCCTTCAACGGATCAAAAAGGTCATCAATCCGAGGCAAAGGATATCTATTCTTGATTGTTAGCTTGTTCAATTCCCGGTAGTCAATGTACAGACGCATACTACCATCTTTCTTCTTTGCAAACAAGACCAGAGCTCCCCAAGGCGACACACTTGGCTGCACGAAACCTCTCTCTAAGAGTTCATTTAATTGAGTTTGCAACTCTTCGAGTTCGGTAGGTGCCATTCTGTAAGGGGCCTTGGATGCAGGAGCCGCTCCAGGAATTAAGTCTATAGAAAACTCAACTTCCCTATCAGGAGGCAAACCTGAAAAGTCATCCGGAAAAACATCAGGGAATTCACTAACAACTCCGACTTCTTCAAGTCTCTTCTTCTCTCTGACCTTGCTTCCAGACGAAGCATCTCCCAAAAAGGCATGGACTTGCATTAGAGTGGACAAGGTCTTTTTGCTAAATCTTCCCTTCTCTCCTTGAAGTTTGAAAACTGAATTCTCTTCTACACGGAACTGAATCTTCTTTGAGGAGCATAAGATCACGGCATTATAGAAGGTCAACCAGTCGATTCCCAAGATTACATCAAAATCTCCCATGTCAAACAATCCAAGGTTTGCCTTCAAATTTCTTCCACAAATCAAAATAGAACAATCTTCTAACACTTTATCTAGTTTAACAGCAGACCCAACAAGGGTACAAATAGATAAATGACTAGATAAACATCGAGGTGTCAAGTTAGTTCTCAAGGCAAAAGTAGATGATATGAATGAATGTGATGCACCCGTATCAAATAATACAAATGCGGGAAGAGAAGCTACTAACAGAGTACCTGTTACAACATCGTGGCAGGGGTCTTGCTCGGTACCAGATATGCTAAACACTCTGCTAGAGGGAGGGGCAGAAGTAGCAGCAGGAGTACTCTTCACTACAGGAGCTTGAGGTTGCACAAACTTATTGGGGCAAGAACGAGCATAATGGCCTTCTTGCTTGCAGAGGAAGCAAGTAGTATCTTTCGGTCCAATAGGAGCTGCAGCAGGGGGAGGTCTCTGATAAGCTGGTCTAGGATTCACCATCCCAGGCCTAGGAGGATAAGTAGCTCCCTGAGGTCTGGCTCCACTGGACTGACCATAATAGCTCACAGGAAGGGAATTAGGATTCTGACCAACATTTCTCGGCTGAATCTCATCATTCTCATGCATCCAATGCATATTCATAATAGTAATCAAATCATGATATTGAAACGAATCATTATAAACATAAGCAAATCAAAATGATAAAGTAACACAACCAATGTATAAAGATTTAAATGTTACTGTTCTAACACATATGTAATAGTATCATAATGATTGAAAGGAATCTAGGGATTTCATTCTTTGAATAAAGCACAGTTCAATATTTGATGACTTATATGTTTATGGATACAACCATCCTTACCTTGGATAGGTTGATGATGAATTGAGAATACCAAGAATAGTCCAATAGAATTGTTAAGGCCCTAAACAAACATCAATAATAAGTTAGAAAAGAAGTCGGGAAGATCGGATGTCATTTGAGTCAAAATTGACCAAGGTTGCTGTCAGCAACAACTTTGGTCGATGGTCTTGGTCGATGGTATCGACCAAAATGATCGACCAAAATAGTCCTCGGGCAGAATAGTGAATTTTGGGGATTTTGGTCCGAAATGAGTCTTCCGGTGTTCGGATCAATCTGAAACTTGGAGGCATACTTAACAACAGTAGTAGGACACTCCAAATCAAGGAATTAACCCAATCCAATGGTCTAATTAAAAACCCCAATTTGAGCTATCAAGTTCAAGTGATAAACATCATGGCATGAGTTGGAATTGATTGCATTGATGAGGAATAGCATCCAATAGCTAGAGGAACTAATAGAAATTCGATTGGAATCATATGGCAATGTTAAACATGAACATAATACACTCTATAGCTCAGTTTGATATCAAATGGTATGATGTTAATAGGTAAATCATGGAATACATATGCTAGGCATGAGATATAAGCATTAGCATCAATGAATGGCTAAGGGGATCATGGAATGAGAATGAGTAGGCACTTGGAGTGGTGGTTGCAAGGTTGCAGCACCATTCCAAATGTCCCATCAGCAAGATGACAATAGAAAAGTGTAGAAAATGGTAGGGTAGAGAGTGGAATGAAGAGTCATACCTTAGTGTGGAAGATGAAGACAAGAATCAATGATAAACTAAGTGTCTTTGATGAGATACCCTTCACACTAACCAAGGAGCTGCTTTGAGAAGCTCTCCCCACGTTCCCAGGTGAGAAAAATGATTGCAAAAGGCTCAAGGCTCGAGGTCATATTAAATAGAAAAGGAATATTCCATGGAATCATTAACTTGGCAGACTGGGACATTTTGGTCGATGGTCCTTGGTCGATGGTATCGACCAAAATGATCGACCAAAATGTTTTCAGCAGAAAACTCAGGTTTAGAACAACAACTTCAAGTAGGGATTTGAAAGGCTATACAAGGTCAAATTGAGTGAGGTTTTCTTCCACAATTCAATCAAGAAGTCTAGTTTCGGGGAATACCTTCGGGTTGTGCACAGGAGGTCATTTGGTACATCAATCATATTAATCTTCTCCGATGCGCAGACTTTCCTTAAACACTGACAATGCATTTAAGCAAGGGGTATCATTGTCAATGTCCATGGGCTCGGTCTCCGAATCATGATCATCAATCAGAATGGTCCATAAATCTCTTCTTCCACTGCTTCGGGTCCTCGGACCTGAATACAACAGTGGATCCGGGTCAGGGTCAAGGTTAGAATAGGGCTCGATATTACATTAGGTATGACAACCAACAGTTTAGGAAGGTGTCAAAGGGCATCTCCAGAAACATCCCATAATATTCCCGTTGATGTCCAAGGACAGAAGTGTCAAAAGGACACCTCCCCTTTCCAAACCATACCTAATCAGTGACAATCATCAATCAATCACATCAGATATAGTAACTCCCCATATGGAAAGTAATCAAGAACATGATTCAACTCATATATATAATTGGCAAGTAAAGTCATGCATAAACAAAATAATGTAAACAAGTAATGCTACTGTAATTAGAGTAGTTGCATCAGTAGTACATCAATATAAGAATCTATTTATGGAAATAAATCAGAGAGATTCAAATATGGAAACTAAATCATGCAATATATGTAATTAATGAAATAACTATCCTTATCTTAAATAACTCGGAAGGAATCCCGAGAACAAGGAAGATCTTTTCTAAACTTGGAAGGGGATCCTAGATAGTGTACATACCTTATCAGGGAAGATCTCCAAAAGATAGGAATCAAATCAACAAAAAATAAACCAAAATAGAGGCTACTGTCTTCATTGGTCGATTGATTGGTCTACTGACTCAGTCGACCAATCAGTTGACCAACAGAGTAAGTGACAGACAAAATCAGAGATTTCTGATCCGAAATTCGAATTTTGTGATTCGAATTGTCACCAAACAAGAGGGAATATGCAATGATAGTGTATTGGTCTATAGAGGACTTCAAAACCCTAATAACATCAAGTCTTCAAGTCACGAAATAGAAAACAAAAACTTACCATAAATAGGTCAATCAAGGTTCTTGGAGAAACCATGGGAAATTCATGGAAGGGAAACTAAATAATGATGGATTACTAATCTGATAAAGAAATCACAGAAAACATGTATAGATCTTCTAGAAAAACAGATTGAAGATTGAAGAACTTTGAACTAAAAAGGGAAAGAAGATGAAGACATGGTTTCCTTCAAAAGCAAGTGATGATCTTGATTAAGATCATCCATCAAGCCTTAAATCCTTAGGAAAAGAGAGAAGATGAGTAGAGAGTGATGGTTGCAACAGAGATGCAACATCAACTCCACTATCAAACAGAAAAGGAAAGACAAACTATAGAAAACCAAAGATGGAGAAGAGAGGAGGATGATCACAAACCTTTGTGATGTAAATGCAAGAGAATTGACGAAGATCCAACAAGAAAACCACCAAGGATGCAGAGGAGATGACTTGAGAAGAGTTCTGGTTCGTTCCAGGAAGTTCGGAGGCACAAAAGACGAATTAGACTAGAAGTTGGGCTTTAATAGAGAAGCCAAGACCTTATTCAACAAAACAGATCTCATTGGTCGATTGATTGGTTGACTTGCCTAGTCGACCAATCAGGACAGCGAGTCCAAAAACAGGGAATTGAAGGCTCGGATCAAATCCAACTTGAAGGGGTTTTGCACACACACCAAGTGGCTTACCTACCTAGTATGTAGAAATGCCTTCGAACCAAATCAGAAAGTACTCCAAGTCCATCAACTAATTCCATCTTCATCAGGGTGCAGTTTCCTTTTCAGTCCTAAGCAAGTTTCCATAAATGGAACACTATCATCAACTTCCATGGATTCTAAGCCAAACACCAAGTCTTCCACTGAGATGGCCCATAGTTGACTTCTTGCTTTACTTCAGGTTGTCGGACCTACAAACAACAGGGTTTCCGGGTCAAGGTTAGGGCTGGATTTCACAATAACCCGTCAAAGAGATGGATAATGAGTTCAAGATTCTTGGGATGGATCACCATTCTGAGGAGCAGACGATCGTGCCAACCCGGATAACTGCCACGCCCGTAGCATCAAGATCATGTGTTTAAGGGGAGTTACCCATCACCCCACTAACGAGTATAATCGTCAAGACCTGACTGTCACTAGAAGAAGGGTTGAACGAGTTCAATGGACAGGATTAGAAGATAAATTCTATATAAGTCAGAACCTACGTACGAAGAAGGTAATTGAATCGTATTCCCAATATTCATATTCATACTTTAGCTTTGCAATTAGCCAGAGCCTTTGTGATTAGTTCATTAACTAACTTAGCGGTGGACTCCCGACCCCCACAGTTGGGCCACATCTGACAATTGTTTTGCAGGTCATTCTCCAGTGATATAAGGGCTGAGCAGATTTTGGACGCATCATTTGGCGCCGTCTGTGGGAAATGCTTCAGAAAGTCTTGGTTACCAGGTCAGCAGTAGCTGCGGTGGCGGTTCAGTGTGAGGCTGACATTCAACTTTTTGGCTAGAATAATCCAGAAGATATCCCTGAAAGAAGTCGTGCTCGTGAAGTACGAGAAGATGGAGGACAAAGAGGTAATGATCGATTAAACCCTCCAAATCCTCTCCAACAATAGTTGGATCAAATGCAACTCCAGTTTTTGGAGATGAACCATATGCTTCGTAAGCTCGTTAGGCAAGTGGTGGCTCCCCAAGCTCCTGATCATCAGGAGGCCAAAAGGCACGCAAGAGAAGCAGAGACACTCATACCACTGCTGCGAGGGCATTTCCCACAGGGAGATAGGCAACCGGCTAGAGGCCAAAATTATGGCCCGAACCTGCGAGAGAATTCTTGTGAATGAGACAGAGAACAGAGAACTAGGGAACTACCTAGAAAGAACGGTTGGCATGAACGATTGCAATCAAGCCAAACCTGGAGTACGCACTCACTCGCCAACATCGAAACGTTCGAGTCAAGAGAGTTATCGAACCAGTGGAGGACGTTCGATCCACATTGGTCAGGAACTTGCAGATATCAATCAAAGGTTGGGATTGATCTCCTGAGGGAAGATGGACGTTGACATCTATTCGGTCATCAAAAAGACCCCTTTCGTTGAGGCAATAGCTGGATTTGTGTTTCCTCACAATTTCGACTCCCAACTTTCTCTTGCATTCGACGTCTCGGGAGATCCCATCGCCTATATCAATTATTATCAGCAGACTATGGCTATGGCTGGTAATTCTGATGAAATCCTTTGTAGGGTGTTCGGTTCATCTTTGACTGGAGCGGCGCAGAAGTGGATTTCCAATCTTCCTTCGAGAAAAATTGTCATTTTCGAGGAATTGGCGCGGAAGTTTATCGGTCATTTCCAGAGTGGGATCCAGATCAAGAAGACGGAGGAAATTGTGTTCACCATAAAGCAAGGGAAGAACGAATCAATTCTGGCATACCTAAAAAGATTCAACAAAGTTACTATGGAGATTGAGAATCTGGATGAACAGGTAGCTAAAACTACTCTGTTCACTAGACTCACAAACCAGAGACTCTTGGAGTTATTACTTAAAGACATGCCAACCATGTCACACCCCGCCCGCCAGGCCTGGGTTACCCGCCCGACAACCCGTGGGTGCGATCCGTCACAGGATCCATGGTTTTAGTCTATCAATAATAATAAATACAAATACATGAATCAAGAGCAAGAATAGTACAATAATCAATAAAAAGGTTACAGGAGTCCAAATACTCCAATAAAAATCCAAGAACGAACGAAAGAAGGAAGATCAAGAATCAAAAGTAATATCGAGTTCAGCGGAAGCAAAATAAGTAACTAAATAGTCTTCATCTTCAGGAGGCTTCATGCTCTGCAAGTTCATGTATCACTGTCTGTGCCACATCAGCTTCAAACGAGAAGGCTCTTTCATACGAATCATCTCCAACTTCTGACGTTGTGCAACCATCTGTACAGTTTATATAATACATACAATGAAAGGAATGAGTTCCAACGAACTCAGTAAGGAACAAGCAATTCTCATATATATGTCAATACAATCCACGAATGCACATATGAAATGATATGGATGATATGCAGAAATATGAATGCTAATAAGATCTAACTATGCAAGTCTCTAATGGCTGACATGCTTTAAGATATACACCAGCCCTCCTTTGGGTAAGTCTCATCACTCTGATCCGGCAAGGACTGGTTACCTCCTGTAGGGATCCTGGGCAAAGGGGTAAGTCCACACTGGCTCTCAAAACCGTGGCTGGGGGTTAAGTCAACACTCTCTCACCACGACCATTGGCAATGAGTACCTGGCGCATGTCGGGGTTTCTAATCCAATGCGGGGTCATAATGGTAACATACTATATGAAGTCCAGATACTTCCCCTATGGCACCAACCAACTCGGTTCAAGTATCCTTCGCAACCTAGGAGTAAGAATCCTCACGGACCGGCTACCTCTGTTGGACTCCACTCCTTAACCCTATGGTCATCCACATATTATTGGGGCGGATGCTCTTATGACTCCTCGCGACACCCGGTCCGCTCCTTGGAAATCCATGAGCCCAACCCTAACATATGCAACCCTACCATTACATGACCAATAGTGGACCACTGAGTCTCCGCACGGACTGGTTACCGCTGTTGGATGAAACATAGTCACGTCACCATTGTCACGGGTCACTCGGCTTCAATTCCCCTGCCGAAAGGGTAATAGCATGTGGGGTACCTAGCCATGCAATTCTAGACTCCCTAAGTATGTCATCAAGTAATCATGATAGTCTTTGGAGACATCAGCAGGCATGTGTCCCATTCCACAGCCTTCTCATATCCCAAGCCAAGATATCCCAAAGGAATACCCTTCCATCACAGTCACACTACAATCACTCTTTATCATACCATGAACAGTTGTGCAATATCATGAAAGATGAAGTACATCAAGGAATACCACAAACAGCAAGTGTACAATAAGATTCACATGCTTTATACAATTACTGACAAGTTACATGATCAAAGAATAGTAAATAGAACAAACAGAATCATCATGTATATGTAATTGCATATAAATAAGAATGCATGTCCTTACCTATAATTATGTAAAACTCCTCTAACTTGAATTCCAGAAACTATTATAAGACTTCTACTTGAAACAAAGAACACCTATATAGAGGGTTACAAGAATATAAAAGAGCCAAGAGTCAAAACAATTCAAAAATCAAACCTACACAGTTACTGGAAACCAGCCGGTTGCTTGTGGCGGTTGCTTAAGTTAAGCGACCTCCACAAGCAACCGCCCCTGTTTCAGACAGTTTCCAACTCCGAAAATCAGACTTTTTATCATCCGATTTCAATCCGTTTTGGGATGATCTTAGTCCGAAATTCAAGCTTAATAAGTCTAGAACAAGGGGGTAACAAGAAACCCTAGAATTAACAAAGATTTATTACCCAAAACATTCCCCTTGATGGGATCCATCCATTAAACAAATGCGGGGATTCGTTTATGGACAGGATCTCATCAAGAACATTGAAAAGGGAGATACAACAAATCAATTGAGTAATCACTAACAAAATGGGGGTGGGTTCATATCAATCAGAGGTTAAAAAGAAGAGAATAGAAGATGGAGATTCATTACCTTAATAAGAATCACCAAGAATAGAAGAGAAAAGGTTTCATATCATTAACAGCACTTCAGACCTGAATCCCGCACGTTTCCACAGCCGCCAAATCGCCCAAAATAGCAATCCCGAACATAATAATGCGTTAATAGGGCGGGGGATGCTATTTATAATGAACAGGGGGCAAAATAGGGCATTTTCCCGCAAGCAGAACCGGGCGGTCGCTTAAGGCGGTCGCTTGGTTTAATCAACCGCCACTAGTAACCGCCCCCAAGTATATTGCTATACAAGGGTGCTTTGCTCATGGGGTTGAAGACCAAGTACAACCAAACCCAAATGAAGACATGGGGGAGATCATAGTCCGAAAAATCAATCATAATAGGTTTGTAATAAAGGGGTTAGGGTTTCATCATAACATATGGCTCATGAAAAGGTTATGATCACGGAAAGAGAGGGAATGATTGTTATCAAGAAAATAACAAGAAATCATAGGAAATCTAGTTTATGTTAATAGAAACATTACCCATGAGGTTTCCCTCACATGGAAGGTTACAAAAGGTTTCCAGAAAGATCATTCAAGGGTTAGGGTTTCAAGGAATTTATTTGGCTAGGGTTAAGATCATGATGATGATCATAGATCTCAAAGAATAGAATGAGATCATGGA
Source organism: Hakea prostrata (assembly GCF_041222555.1). NCBI lineage: Eukaryota > Viridiplantae > Streptophyta > Magnoliopsida > Proteales > Proteaceae > Hakea > Hakea prostrata. The sequence goes on along the minus strand of NC_142602.1, from coordinate 33,843,037 downwards.
ATAGATGGTTGCAAGGATGCATCATCTTTTTCCTGATCTCAAACAAGAACAAGAACGAAGAAAGAATAATTAGAAATCCTAATTAGGTTAAACATGGATCATGAAGAAAATATAGTGATCAAGTTTAGGTTAACACAAATATCACCCAAGGAAAAGAGAAACAAAGAATCAAGATTCACCCATGGGAAAGAGAAACAAAGAATGCACAATCTGAAAAAGGTGTTGGGGAGTTTCCAACAAATAAAAGAACAATAGGGTTTCATATATGGTTACCTCTCATAAGAGTTGGTTACCTCTCATGAGAGTTACCCATAATTAATTCTCACAAAAACAACCCAAGATAGATAAAGGAATATCTCATTAGTATTTCAAAATAAAGAATGGAATTAGGAAGGGTCTACTAATGAGAGAAAATAAGGTTCTCAATTAAAGTGAAGGGAAACAAATTCAAATCATACAATTAGGGATTTACTAACAAGAATCCGTGTATCCCATGAAAAGACTAGGGAGAATAAAGATTCACCCTTAGGGCAAAGAATTTACAATCAAGAAAGGTTTTGGGGAGGGTCCAATGAATTAATAGAAAATAAAAGGGTTGCCAATTGTTCCAAGGAAAAACAAGGATCAACTCCTCAATCATGAGGACACAAGGAAAGTCATGGTAATAATATGAGACCTTCCCCACAATAATAAAGATAGGTAGGAAATTAGGGAAAGTATCATTAAGAGCTTTGGTGGAAATCAAATTCAAGAATCATCACCATATGGCTTCAAGATCATAGAGTGAATTGGGGGATTCACTCTAGGGCTAAAAGAATTAAAGAAGAGGTTATTACAGTAGTGTAATACCCTTCTCATGATCAGAAAATCAGAAGTAGAGAAGAAAGAATGAATTAAAGAAGAAACAAATTGAATACCAACATTTTAGAAGAGAAACCGATGAAGAAATCAGAACAGATGCTTGAGGATCTTTCTTGGCTTCGAAGGAGAGGTTCTAGGGATCTTCCCACGTTCTCCAAGGTTTAGAAACATGGTGGGAATAGTTTACCACGAAATTAAAAGAAATGAAGCTTTTGAAAACCTTAAAAACAGATATTTACCAAAATGCCACTGCTTGGACAACTTGTTCAAAAATAGGGATTTAATGGGCCTAACTTCAATATTTTTGGATGGGCTTCTTTAAACACATCATACTACTTACCTAGTATGGAGGGAAGTCTTCAAACCAAGTCCAACTAAGCTTTAGGTCCATCAACCAAGTTCTTCTTCACAAATAAATAGTTCAACACCAAATCAAATAAGGTTTCCATAAGGAAACACCATCATCAATATCCATGGGTTTTGGGTCAAACACCATATCTTCTACTGAGATGGCCCACAAAGACATCTTCCTAAGATTTTCAAAGAAAGTAAAACGGAAATCACGTTCAAACTTTGAAGTCAACATTAAACAAAACCCGACTTCACGCAAAACAGATTGGGTTTCCGGGCTAGATTTGGGCTGGGTGTCACAAACCACCTATGCCAAATTGGTGCAAAGGTGTCAAAAGCAGGTAGAAGTAACGGAGATTCTAGATGCGCGTCAAGGGGACACAAAGGCATCCACCAAAGAACAAAAGGCTCCTAAAAAAGGCCAGAAGCCTAGGTAGCCCAATCATGATCAAGCGAGAAAGCCTCGTTTGGCATGGAGGCAGCGTTCTTCTGATCAAAGCGAGTACACACCACTAAATACTCCTCGGTCAGAGATTCTAAATATCATCAAGAGGCGGGATATCTTGAAATGGCCACTAAAGGTCATATCCAAGCCTGGAGAGCGTAATATTGATAGTATTGCCATTTTTATAAAGATTAACGGGCATTATACTAATGATTGCAAGACACTGAAGGCCGACATTGATCTCTCAAGGGAATCTCTCCAGTTTTATTAAAGGACGACCAGTGGAGACAAGAGTTGCTGTCGAGAAGAGGGACCGTTCGGAAAGTCTAGAGCAGTGCATTGAGGTTCCCCAGTCAAAGAAGGGGAAGGAGGTGGTTAATGCTAGCCAATCTCCTATCCTATCTATTTTTGGTGGACCCGAACCAGAGTCACTTCAAAAGCTGAAAGCCAAATCTAAGTTCGTTGGAACTGGAGAGGTGCAAAAACGGAAGAGAACGAGTGGTGAAAGTTCGATCACCTTCGATGATGAAGACGAAAGAGGTATTTGCACACCTCACAATGATGCCATAGTCATTAAGGTGGAGATCGGACGTCGGGAAGTACATAGAGTATTGGTCGATACTGGCTCCTTCGCAGATCTTTTGTTATACGAAACTTATCAGAAACTAAAGATCGAGGAGGAATAGATGAAGCCATCATCCACGCATTTATATGGATTTGCTGGGTCGTAGCCGAAGGGTGGTTCAGCTGGACCTTTCGGGTGGAAAATTTTCCAAGGAAACTACCGTTCAGGTAAATTTCCTGGTGGTTCGAGAGCTTCCGGGGTATAGTGTTATCCTCGGCACGCCATCCTTGACAAAGCTAGGTGCAGTGGTCTCAACGAAGCACATGAAGATCAAGTTCCCAACTGATAAGGGAATTGGTCAAGTGTCTTCCGATCAAAGAATCTCCCAACAATGTTATGTAGCTTATTTGAAGGACAAGGAAGGCTCGAAGAAGGCCACTGCATTATCTATTAAGATACGTGACGATTGGGATGAGGAAGAGATGCAAAAACCTGAACCAGTAGAGAAGTTGGAACAAATCCAGCTAGATCCCAATGATGAAAAAAGAATGACTCATATCAGATCCGAACAACTAGAGGAGTTCAAGTCAGAATTGAAGATTTTCCTTTGGTAAAACAGAGATGTATTTGCATGGTCTGCTGAAGACATGCTGTCACATCCACCCAGCCGGTACCCTATCTGGCATACTCGGGAATGTGATCCACAGTCCAAGGATCAAGAATCGAGGGACCATGCCTCCCACATACACGATAACACAATCATGAACAATAATAATAAAGGTAAAAGCAACAAATAATGGATATCATGAATAAGATAAGATTCAACTAATCAGTGTGCGGAAGTAGATAATATCAAATGTATAAGTATAATCATAAGGATGAGAGAATAAGTGAAAATCACTCTCTCAAAGCAGCGGAAAAGTAGTAATAACCAAGTTAGTTACAATCCCATGTTTCAAAATTAATCCAGAGGAAGTTAATTACATATCCAAATGTTCCATAATAAACCAGGGAAATGGGGCACTAGACAAGGGTTTCTTCTATCCTAATGATCGTCTCCTCATAGGTATGGACGAAGAAAGCCCAGCTCTGCCACTCCCGCACAATAGTGGGGCTAACCTTGGTACGAAGAGTAATCCTCTTCGGCACCAAAACTCTGATCTTCACCAAAGCTACCACCCGGAGGGTAGTATGAGGAATCAAAGTCTGTCTCATAGAGTGTGCCATTAGAGTCTTCAATACTTGTAGGATAATCTAAAAACATTTGCACAAAAGGAATGAGTTCAAAGAACTCAGGAAGGCAGTTATTCCATAATTTAACATCATACAAATACAGATCATAACATAATGCAATGTGATATGAGACATATGATGCAAATATGATTCTAACTCTATGAATGCTAGTCTCTATGGTAGACATACTTTAAGTCATAGCACCATACTTCTTTGGGTCGTCAGTCACTCTCCCTCAACCCATTCCGTATCTTGGGACTATCGTGGTAATTGGGTAAAGTCCTCTCAAGCCATGGTAGGGGAATCGGTCACCGCTCTCTCAACATCACCATTTGGTATAAGTATTGGTGCATGTCACAGTAAAGCCTAGCCCAATGCAAGTCATCTACTCAGTCGTATCAAGTCATATCTAGATACGTCCATTCCTCGCCCCTGGCGATCCTTTCCGGTATCCTTCACACTAGAGTCAGCGTAATCCCAGATTACAGACTCATCAACCCTATTGGTCATCCACAAATAGTAAACGGGAAGCTCTCACGTCCTCTCACGGGTTGGTTACCAGTCTCGAGCGCCCGTGAGCCCAAGTCTAGCTATTTGCAACCCTACCAATAAATGGCCCATTTTGGGTATCCGTAGCATGGTTTATGTCCTCTCCCGGGTTGGTTACAGGTCTTGAGCGCCCATCAAACCATACACTACCACGGGTTGTTCGGTCTCAATGCCCTTCTAATTCGGGTCTGACATGACAAGGACGATCCTTGCCACACAACTAGAAAATCCTATGTATGTCATCCAATAACCCGGGAAAGTGTCGATAGGCACCTTCGGAGAACATCCCATACTATTCCCTCTGATGCCCAATGACAGAAGTGTCAATAGGACACTCCCCAATCCCAAGTTATACTTAGGCAATCACACATTCCAGTCCATCATTTCTCATACATTCTATACATCTTCATGATATAAGTTAAGTCATAATATTTAAATGATTCACCATGAACACAAGTAATAAGAAATAGTAAATCAATATGACAAGAGTATATGAGTCGCAATACTACTGTTCTAAAACATGTATAGCAGTCCTATAATAATAAAAAGCAATTAAGAGACTATGTTCATTAAGTATAAGTACCAAACATAAGTTCATGGCCTATATGTTTATGGAGATCACCATCCTTACCTTAGGTTGAGTTGATGATGAATTGAGAATTACCAAGATATGGTCCAAAAGTAATGTTAAGACCCTAAACAAACATAAATAAGAAGTTAGAGAAGAAATCGGGAAGATCGGATGTCGAATGGGTCAAAACTGGCTAAGGTTGCTGTCAGCAACAACTTTGGTCGATGGTCTTTGGTCGATGGCATTGACCAAAGAGGATCGACCAAAATGTCTTCAGGACAGAATAGTGGTTTTTGGGGATTTTGGTCTGAAATTGGTGGTTCAAAAGGGTACTAATCAAGGGGTAAACTACATTAGTAGTATCCTAACATATAGGGGATCTCAAAACACTAATCAAATAAAGTCATCAAGATCTAAATTAGGAAACAAAAAGTTACCATAATTAGATCAATCATGGTTCTTGAAGAATTCAAGATAGAAATCAAAGACAAGAACAATAGGAGAATGGATCATTGTTTCAGGTAAAGGTATCATGAAAAGCATACTTAGATCTTCAAGAAAATAGACCTAAGAGCATAAATCTAAATAAGGAAACAAAACCTACCATATATGCAATTATCATGATTCATGAAGAAAACATGGTATGGTAGAAGAGAAACAACTATAGATTGATAGATCATGGATCATGAAAAGAAAACATAGCAATTGACTACTAACATGATCAATATAGTAGATCTAAGGAGATCAGAATTCAAATCAAAATATAAACAAAGATTAGATCATGGTTTGATCATGATTCCTTCAAAAGCTTGCAATGATCATGGTTAAGATCATTGCATTAGCCATTAATCCTTAGGAAAATCATGAGAGACAAGTCCAGAGATGTTTGCAACAGAGAATGCAGCATCTCCTCTACTGTCTCAACTCAAAAAGGAAAGAAAAACAGAGATGGAGGAGAAGAAGAGAGTGTAGACATACCTTTGATGCAAAAGGAAGAGTTTTGACGAAGATCCGTCAAGAAAATCACCAAGGATGCAAGGGAGATGACTTGCAGAGGTCTTTGGTTCGTTCCAAAGAGTTTGGAGGCAGAAAATACGAAGTAGACTCGAGATTGGACTTAAATAGAGCAAGCAAGACCTAATTGCCAAAGACAGCACTCATTGGTCGAGTGGATTGGTCGACTGGTCCAGTCGACCAATCGATCGACCAATGCGCAAACAATTCCAAAACAGGGAATTGAAGACCCAGATCAAATCCAATCCTAAAGGGGTTTTGCACACATATCAAGTGACTTACCTAATAGGTAGAAATGCCTTCAAACCATGATAGAGAGCACTCCAAGTCCATCAACTAATCCGATCTTCATCAAGATTCAGTTTCCATAAATAGAACTTCATCATCAACTCTCATGGATTCAAAGCCAGACATCAAGTCCTCCACTGGGATGGCCCATAGCTGACTTCTTACTTTACTTCGGGTCACTGGACCTACAAATAACAAGGTTTCCGGGTCAAGGTTAGGGCTGGGTTTTACATTGTCTGACTGGGAAACTTTGGTCGATGGCCCTTGGTCAATGGCATCGACCAAAGAGGATCGAACAAAATGTTTTTCAGCAGAAAATCAGGTTTAGTTCAGCAACTTCAGACAGGGACTTGGAGGGCTATACAAGGTAAAATTGAATGGGGTTTTCTTCTACAATTCAATCAAGAAGTCTAGTTTTGGGGAATACCTTCGGATTGTGCACAGGAGTTCATTAGTTACTTCAAATAAATCATTCTTCTCCGATGAGTAGACTTTCATTAAACACCGACAATGTACTCAAGTAAGGGGTATCATCATCAATGTCCATGGGCTCGGTCTCCGACTCATAACTATCAATCAAAAGGGTCCATAAGTCTCTTCTACAACCGCTTCGGGTCTTCGGTCCTAAAAAACAACAGTGGATCCGGGTTAGGGTTAGGGTTAGAATAGGCTAGATTTTACACATGCCAGGAATAGATCGACAAGTATCAGAGCACAAGCTGTGGGTAGATCCGAAGGCCAAGCCAATGATCCAGAGGAGAAGAAACTTTTCAATAGAAAAGCACGAAGCTATCAGAAGCGAAGTTGAAAAGCTGAAGAATTCAGGGTCATTGAGCCTATTGAATGCCCAAGCTGGTTGGCCAATGTGGTAATGGTCAAGAAGGCCAATGGAAAATGGAGGATGTGTACTGACTACATGGACCTCAACAAATCTTGTCCAAAAGACTGCCATCCATTGCCTCTGATAGATCTTTTGATAGACGCTATAGCAGGATATGATACTTTGAGTTTCATGGATGCATATTCAGGGTACAACTAGATACCATGAATTAAGAAGATGAAAAATTCACTGCTTTCATGACTGATCGTGAAAGTTTCTATTACAAAGTCATGCCGTTCGGCTTAAAGAATGCTGGAGCAACCTATCAGAGGGCAGTGAACAAGATTTTCAAGGATCTGATCAGGAAGAATATGGAGGCCTACGTAGATGATATGTTAGTCAAGAGCGTGGCGCGTTCAGGGCACATTGCTAATCTTGGAGAGGTATTTTCGGTGTTACAAAAATACCAAATGAAGCCGAACCCAGAGAAATGCGTGTTCGGCATGTCCCCCGGAGAGTTCTTGGGTTTCATGGTATCTTAAAGAGGTATAGAGGCTAATCCAGCTAAAATACAAGCTTTGATTAACATGGAACCGCCAAAGACCATTCGGGACGTCCAATGCTTGACAGGGAGAGTAGCTACGCTGAACTGTTTTATCTCACAGTCGGCAGAGAAGTTTCTCCCTTTCTTCAAAGCTTTGAAGGATTTAAGGGGGAGCAAAGAGGCCCGATGGACTGAAGAATGCCAAAAGGCATTCGAGAACTTGAAAGAAACTCTTGGCAAGCCACCTTTATTGTCCCAACCAGAGAAAGGAGAAACTTTGCAAGTTTATTTGCCCACATCACTTTCAGCTGTTAGCGCAGTTCTCGTTCGGGAGAAGGAAAGGAAGCAGTGGCCAATATATTATGGTAGCCATGTACTCCTTGATGCAGAAACGTGGTACTCCCAGATAGAGAAGCAGGCTTTGGCCCTTATGATGGCGGCCAGTAAACTAAGACCATACTTCCAGGCACACCCGATAGAGGTATTAACTACTTTTCCTTTGAAAAATGTTCTTCATAAGCCTGATTTGTCTGGAAGAATGGTGGCATGGTCGGTTGAGCTTGGTGAATTCCAAGTGAATTTCAAGTCTCATACAACAATCAAAGCTCAGGCACTAGCAGATTTTGTCGTGGAAACCACGACTCCAATGGAAGAAGAAACCGAACCATGTATCCCAACCATGTGGGAGATATACATGGACAGTTCAAGCAATAAGCATGGAGCTGTAGCGGGGGTTTTACTCAAGATCCTAGCAGGTTTTATCATTCAACATGCCTTAAGATTCACCTTTGAAACAAGTAACAACGATGCTAAGTATGAAGCTTTGATAGCTGGACTCTGATTGGCTAAAGCCCTGGCGATAGCTGACGTCACTATCTTCAGTGATTCGCAGCTGATTGCTAATCAGGTGCAAGGAGAGTATGGCGTCAAGGAGCCCTGATTGCAGAAATATCAAGAAATTGTACATGCATTACAAAAAGAATTCAATGATTTGAAGGTGTGCCAGATCCCGAGGAAGGAGAATACAATGGTGGACGAACTCTCAAGATTGGCTAACGCCAAGGAAAAGACCCTCGAGCCTTCTGTTTATATAAAGGAATTAGCCCTCCCGAGCAATCAGGAAAAGGAGATATCCTATATCGAAGTCGAGCGCTGCTAGATGGACCCGATCGTAGAGTACCTTCGGGAGGACAAATTGCCAGAGGACGCGAAGGAGGCTCGGATGGTTCAGGTACGAACGTCAAGATTCACCATGCAAAATGGAAGGTTGTACCAAAGGTCTTATGCTGGACCGCTCCTTAGATGCTTAGGCCCTGAAGGATCGAGAATCGCTTTGGAGGAAGTTCACGAAGGGATTTGTGGCGCACACATGGGCAGTCGGGCCCTGGCTCACAAAATTCTTAGGCTTGGACTATCTTGGCCAAAGATCCAAGAAGCTGCAATGGAGTATGTCTGTGCCTACAACAATTGTCAAATTCATGCAACAGTGTCAAAATGGCCCGTAGAAACCCTAACGTCAATTCTTGATCCTATCCCATTTGCAATGTGGAGAATTGACATTATGGGTAAATTCACCAAGGCATCTGGTGGACGGGAATATCCTATTGTGGTAATCGATTATTTCACAAAGTGGGTAGAGGCAAGCGCTCTAATGACAATTACTGAAAAGAAGGTGGAGAAGTTCGTTCTAGAATCTATAATTTATAGGTTCGGAATGCCGAAAATCATTGTTACCGACCATGGTACAAAATTCGACAATCCACAATTCGAGCAATTCTGCAGCACCTATCAAATCGAACACCGAATGTCATTAGTGGCATATCCACAGAGCAATGGCTAGGTGGAAGTCACGAACCAAACGTTGCTAGACAAAATAAAGAAAAGACTCGAGTCTGAAAAAGCTTTATGGGTTGAAGTGTAAAATCTGGCCATATCCTAACCTTGACCCGGCCCAGATTTTGTATTGTTGTAGGTCCGAAGACCCGAAGTGGAGGTAGAAGAGACTTGTGGGCCCTCTTAGTTGAAGATTCAATGCTTGATCCAGAGACTATGGACATTGACAGTGATGCCCCTTACTTGAGCACATTGTCAATGTTTAGTGAAAATCTACGCATCGAAGAAGATTGAATTAGTTGAAGCATCTATTGAACCCCCGTGCTCAATCCGAAGGTAATTCTTGAAACTAGACTTGTTGATTGACTTGTAGGAGAAAACCCAACTCAATTCGGATCTGTCTGGCCTTTCAAATCCACATTCTAAGGTTGCTATCAATCTTGGTCGACTGCTTGGTCGACTGACCAGTCGACCAACCAGTCGACCAGCAGTTTTGAAATTTGAAAATTTACAAAATTACTTACCATTTTGACCCTACCTTTTTGGAACTCATGAATGAAAGTCTACCCCAATCATTGGCACTCCAGAGAACGAAAAGTGACACTCTCTTGGCCCTCTCTTGGTGTTTGTGAAGATCCTTGACTCCAATCATTGGTTTTCCATCTCAATCATCAACTCAAGGTATGATTTCTCTTATTCTTCTTCTAATCTACTCAATCTTCTTTTAATTTATAATCCTTGGACCATGGTTGAAGTGTTGCAACCTTGCAAACACTTGGCCATGAGCTTCCGCATTCATTTCCATCAATCTCAATTCATTCTTGCTATCATTATGTTCACCTACATTACAATCCCATGATTCCTTTCATTTCAACCTATTCTTTAGTTCAAATTGAAGTGTAGATGTATGCTAGATTGAATTACTATTGATTCATGATCCTAATTTAATTCTTATCATCCACTAAATTGATTTCCCATCAATTCTTACTATTGTAATCAATTTCAATTCAATGTGTGATGTTTAGCATATAGAACATAGGGTTTCGATTTGGGTATTCACAATTGGACTGTTGGATCGTGATAATCTTTTGGTGTGTAGTGTCCCCATATTGCCATAATCATGCCCTCCAAGTTTCGTGTCGATTGGAGCACCGGAAGATCAGTTTCGGGCCAAATCCCCAATTCTGCCTGTTACTGTTTAGCTTTGGTCGACTGACAGTCAACCAGCCAATCGACCAAGATATGACAGCAACTCTGTTTTTGGCCAAAATGCTTCGTTTGACCTCCGATTCGATTGCTTTCTTCTCTAATGTTGATTATATGTTGTCTAGGGTACAAACATTGACTTTTGGGCTATTCTTGGTGACTCTTGATTTTATTCCTGACTCGATTAAGGTAAGGACGGTTGTTACCTCAAGTACGTTGATTATGCAAATATACTTCTACTTTGGAAACTTAATAGATATACTTCATATGTGTACTCCTTAACCATGTATGACTGTTGTATGCATTTTTATCAGTAATAGTATGTTACATGTCATGCGGAATATCATGCTTAATTATTCTTTATGATTATGTATATGATTAATCATGTTATGATATGCCTTTGTTTATATGAAGAATTATTGATCATGTATGATATGAAGAGATTGAGCTTGTGAATGACTATGTATGACTTGGGATTTGGAAGTGTCCTACCGACACTTCTGTCCTTGGACATTGGAGGGAATAGTATGGGATGTTCTCCGAAGGTGTCCATCAACACTCTCTCGGGTTATTGGATGACATACATAGGATTGTCTAGATGTTTGGCTAGGACTATACTTGTTGTATCAGACCCGAATTGGAAGGGTATTGAGACCAAAGACCCGTGGTAGGGTATGGTTGATGAGCGCTCAAGACTGGTAACCACCCCGTGAGAGGACATAAACCATACCGCGGACACCCGGAAGGGGCCATTTATTGGTAGGGTTACAAATGGATAGACCTGGGCTCACGGGCGCTCAAGACCGGTAACCAATCCGTGAGAGGATATAAGAGTTTCCCGTTTACCATTTGTGGATGACCAATAGGGTTGCTGAGTCCGTAGTCCGAGTTGGTTGTAGCCATAGGATACGTTGACTCTAGTGTGAAGGATACGGAACCGGTTGGTCGGTGCCATAGGGAAAGTATCCGGATCTGACATGATACGACTGAGTAGATGACTTGCATTGGGCTAGGTTTCGCCGTGACATGCGCCAATACTTATACCAATGGTGATGTGAGAGAGTGGTGACTTATCCCCAACCATGGTTTCTGGTGAGGACTTTACCCAATTACCCCGGCAGACCCAAGATATCATGTATGATTGAGGGGGAGTGACAGACGACCTAAAGAAGTATGGTGCTATGGCTTAAAGCATGTCTACCTTAGAGACTAGCATACTCAAAGTCATACTCATATTTCATTATTGTCTCATATCATCTTGCATCATATTGTGACTTGTCTCGTATGATTAGTGTATTGTGGAACGATTCGCCTTGCTAAGTTCTTTGAACTCATTTCCTTTCTGCAATTGTTTTTGTTAGACATATCTGCAGGTACTGAAGACATTGATGGTTCCTACTATGAGGTGGCACAGGATCCCTCATACTATAGTGAAGGTCCTGGCTATTATGAAAATTATGGTGAAGGTCCCGAGGGTGATTACCCTCCGTACTAGAGTTACTCCGACCTTGATTTGGGAGAGGCCATGCTTAGTCTCCTTTGTGTACACTTACGAGGATACTCTATACTTGACAGAGGAGACTCTAGCCTAGGCCCTTATGTCTTTTCGGAACCCGGATATGTTGTAATAACTCTTTTGGATTTACTCTTTGATGTTGGGATTTGTAACTGAATTGATTAACCATTTCCACTACTTTGGAGAAGGAGTGACTCTGATCACTCTCTCTCTCTCTTTTGAGATTTTCTTGATATGTACTTGATACTTGATATTTTCCGCACTCTGATTGATTATCTTTTCTTATTCACTTGATCTGATTATTACTTGCTTAAAACCTTGATTTTATTGTTCATGATTATGTTATCGTGTATGTGGGAGGCATGGTCGCTCGATCGTTGATCCTCGAGCTGTGGATCACATTCCCAAGTATGCCAGATAGGATACCGGCTGGGTGGATGTGACATGAAGAATTACAAAATGTTCTTTGGGCGTACCGAATCACGGTTCAAAAGCCCACGGGAGAAACTCCATTCAAATTGGCGTACGGATTTGAGGCACTAGCACCCGTAGAAATAATGGCGGGGACACTTCGAGAAACAGAGTTTGAGGAAAAAGTGAATGAATAGGGACTACTGGATAGTCTCGAATTATTAGATGAAGTTTGAACAAGAGCAATAGCCCAAACTTAGCAATATCAACGAAGGATAGCATCTCACTATAACTCTCGGGTTAGGCGTTGCCAATACAGATCGGGAGATTTAGTTCTGAGGAACACATTGGCTTCAGATCCTCGTCACCAAAAGAAACTATATCCTTCATGTGAAGGACCATACAAGATAGTCAAGCCAGTCGATTCAGGAACATACAAGCTAAAGAATATAGCCACCGGGCATGAACTAGACTGATCATGGAATGTGAGGCACTTGAAGAAGTATTATCCCTAGGGATCTACCATTTTCATTTCTGATGTAGTATTCTGCTTATTCAATGCAATTTCTAGTTTCAAACAACAAGCTTTTGATTGGGGGCTACATGTCAGTACCTGAAGGATGTTGATGCTAAATCAAAAGGCTTCGGTTTAAAACCCGAGTGAGACACTCAAACGCTTAAAAGAATTCTTTGGAATCTTTAAGTAGAGGCATCGGTTTAAAACCTGAGTGGGACCTTCGAAAGCTTAGATGAATTCTCAGGAATCACTAAGTATAGGCATTGGCTTAAAACTCGAGTGGGACCTTCAAAAGCTTAGGAGATTTCTCAGGAATCTCTAAGTAAAGGCATAAGCTTAAAACCCAAGTGGGACCTTCGAAAGCTTACAATACTTCTTAGGAATCTCTAAGTAGAGGCATCGGTTTAAAACCCGAGTGGGACCTCCGAAAGCTTAAATGAATTCTCAAGAATCACTAAGTAAAGGCATCGGCTTACAACCCGAGTGGGACGTTCGAAAGCTTAGAAGATTTCTCAGAAATCTCTAAGTAGAGGCATCGGGTTAAAACCCGAGTGGGACCTCCGAAAGCTTAGATGAATTCTCAAGAATCACTAAGTAAAGGCATCGGCTTAAAACCCGAGTGGGACCTTCGAAAGCTTAGAAGATTTCTCAGGAATCTATAAGCAGAGGCATCGGTTTAAAACCCGAGTGGGACCTCCGAAAGCTTAGATGAATTCTCAGGAATCACTAAGTAAAGGCATCAGCTTAAAACCCGAGTGGGACCTTTGAAAGCTTAGAGGAATTCTTAGGAATCCTTAAGTAGAGGCTTCAGTTACGATCGAATAAAATTTTCTACAACAACGGTTGTCACCAACTCAAAGGAAAAAATTCTAAGGAATTTTGCAGAAGAAGACTTCGGTGAAAAACCCGAACAAGATTTCCTATGATTGACAAAGTATAAGGATAAAGTTAATTCTTTATTTCTTTAAAGACCATAAGGGGCCAACCTTCACAATAACAAAGAGCTTTCCTTAGAAAGGATACATACGAGACAACAGTTGTCAAGGTCATTTTCTTCATTCGGTCAAAAACGGTAAATTCTAAGTACCATCATCGATGATTGTGAAGAGTTCTGTAAGCTTCCATTTGTCAAAGGAGAGTCGGGAAGAAAAACTGAAGCAGATTCCTCTTGTCAAAATAGAGTCAAGAAGAAAAATTGAAGCAGCTTCCATGTGTCGAAACAGAGTCGGGAAGAAAAACCAAAGAAAGATCCCCCTTCCTCGGTGATTGCGAAGAGTTCCGTAAGCTCCCACCTACAAAAGCTCGGGAAAAACTCCGCAATTCCATAGCCTTCATCTAGCTTTTCCATGGAAGATTGTGAAGAGTTTCGTAAGCTTCCCCAAAGTAAAAGCAAGAAGAATGAAGAATGGGAGGAACGATGAACTCTAGGCTTCGTCCTCTTTGCCCTTTTAGACCGATACCGAATCCTGATCTGTGGCCTGGTTGATGTTCGGGGCAGCCTCTCCGTAGACCATGTCCCTGAAAGGGGTCAGAGGAGGAGAATCGTCAAGATATAGCAATATATATGGATCCTTAGTAGGCAGGCAGATCCTCCAAGTCTTCGGCCCAGTCAAGGAGAGGGAGTCGTCGTTCTCCAAATACTTCGGGATGGCAATGCAGCTGGTAAGTAGCCATGTCAAAGCTCAGACCCCTCTTCAGGATCGACTTCTAGACTTCGTTCTGCCCTTCTTGATAAGCCTGCAAATGATAGATATCCAACAGATCATCAAAAGGCTTACTATGCAAGTATTTGAAGATGCAAGCCCTTCGGTCTTTGACAAAAATAATTTCGAGTAAAGAAGGAGCTGCCTGCCTTTGGAGTTCAATGACCTTCGCTCCGGATTCCTTCAATACTCTTGAGAGCCTCTCAACTTCTCGCTCTGAGCTATGAATGCTCTCATTAGCAACATCTAGAGCCAAGGAAAGTTGCCCGATCTCAGTATTCTTCACTTTGGCCACGTCCCAGAGCATGTCCCGAAGGCGTTCGTTCTCAGCGTCTTTGGCTTTGGCTTCCTCCCGAAGCTTGGAAAGATCGGACTGCAGTGGACCGATCTGGAAAGCTGACTACACTTGTTTGTGGAAGTTATCAGCAGTACGCCTACAGCATTATTAGAGTTATTCAGAGAATAAAGATATTCCAGAAAGAATGTAGACGAAAAGACAACTCACATACTAATGAGTTCACGAAGGCTTCGTTGGGAACAGCATTGAAGGCTATGCTCTCTGCAGGCATCTGGGCGAAGGTGCACCACTCCAACGCCTTGTCAAAGTTGCTCGTCACAAAGTCAGACCTCTTCAATGACCAAGCAAGCCTATACACTTCATCATCAGAACGACGACGTTTTTTCTTAGGAGCAACACCCTCGGTTTCCTCAAAAGCTGCCCAATCCTCCATCATCATGGTAGGGGTCTCCATGGCCAGGGAGACTTGGAGGAAGATGCCAATGAGACAACAGTTGTAGCTTCCCGGATCTGAACGACAGGCAAAGGAGTCACGCTTTCCTCTTCAGGCCGAATGGTCTTTTTCTCTGAGGAAGATGCCAACAAGGCGACAGCTGATGCTTTTGGAATCCGAACATTAGAAGAGGGAACAACGTCTACCTCTTCAGAGCGAACAACCTTTTTCTCTGCTGATGTAGTCTTCTTGGCGGCCTTTGCCCGAACGGCATTCAGGTTAATCCTCGGAGGCACTGAAAAGAAAGAACAAGCACCCTTTTCAAAATGCAAGATCAAAAACCCTAAGAGGTTACAAAGCAGTCAAGAAGGAAACCCAAAACAAAGCGTTGGTTTTCTCCTAAGGATGCTCAGAAATACTTTTTGATGTCAGGAAAAGGGATTCCGATGCCAAAACAACAATTCTGGAGCAACTACCCCAAGCATTCTGCTTAGGAGTTCCTCAAGGAGAAGAAACCAAAAAATCAAAAAGAAAAGAACGAGAAGAAGGAAGAGCTTACTTGTTTAGAGCTTTGGTGCAAGTAGTCACGCAACAAGTCTTCACATTAGAAGTACGAAAATAAAGAGAATGACGAGGAAGGAATTTTTAGTCTTTAGGCGTTGCTACGTTCACAAAGAACGAAAATGAGGTTCGAAGTATGTCAAAGGGGTTTAAATAACACCAGGAGGTGGTGCGAAGAGGTATGACTAAGACAAATCAAGGGCCAAGAAAGAGTGATGGTTTGAGTACCGATCGACGGATCCAAGATCAACGGCTACAGATTAATGACCTTTCGGATTTGACATAAATGAGTCAGGACCGTCACAAGCTTCCACGTGGAAAGTTAAACACTAGTTACGAAGGAGCGCAGCTCAAGAAACGAACAGTCACCCAATTCCAATAAATGCAATGGAACATTAAAATTTCTAGGGAAGGTTAACCCAGAAATAAATATGAGAAAAAACGTTTGGTTTTCTCCGAAAGGATTGTGCCGAACGCAGCACTCGGAAAAATCTTTATAATATGGATCGGTCAGGAGTGTAGGGAAACTTTAAGTCTCCCGAAATAGGGCTTCGTGAAACCAAATGTGACCCTCAAACGGAGCATCGGCTTTGCACCGAGTGAGACTTCCCAACGATGAAGCATCGGTTTTGCACCGAGTGAGACTTTCGAACGATGGATCATCAGTTTTGCATCGAGTGAGACATCCCAAGGATGGAGCACCGGTTTTGCACCGAGTGAGACTTCTGAACGATGGAGCATCTGTTTTACACCGAGTGAGACTTCCAAACGATGGAGCATCGGCTTTGCACCAAATGAGACTCCCCAACGACGAAGTGTTTATTCGTACCGAGTAAGGTTTTCGAAGAACGAAGCCTAGGCTTGTCCCAAACGCTGGCCTTTGTCAAGATTTGACAAGGCTCTGAAGGAAGCTTAGGGTATATCTGATGGAGTCAAGCCATCATATTCTAGATATTCCTGAAAGGGAAATCCCACGAATCAACTATGGCTATAAGTAAAAAATTCTTAAGGCAAGGAATCAAGATCTGTTCATAAATTCATGAAACGGCCATAGGGGGCCAACCCTTACAAAAAAAAAGGAAAAAGAAAAATTCTCATTCTAGTGTTGATTGATGAACTGGAGTGGTTGAAGGATCTGCCGCTGAAGCCTACTCTCGAAGGTCTTGGTTCTCACCGATCGCCTCAGTATCGAGAAGGGTCGGAGAGTCACTAAGATATAAATCCAAATCTGGATCAGCCGGATAAGGATCTTCTTCCTAGGCCCACATGGGAAGAGGCATCTCAAGCTTCTCAAAAACTTCAAAATGACAAACCTCCTTGAAGGAAGTAGTGTCAAAAGAAGGATCAGTCAAGAGAATGGCCTTCCACACATCATTTTGCCCCTCCCGATAGGCCTGAGTGTTGTAGGGAAGCATAAGTTTGCTAAAGGGAACACTGTTCAAGTATTTGCGAACACAAGTTTTCCAAAGATCCTGTGAAAGATGTTCGGGCTTGGAGGGAATGACCATCTTCTAAAGATCTTCTTTCTCTCCGGTCAAGACATCGACCCTCTTGCCAAATTCAGCAGAGATCCCTTCTTGCTTCTTCAGCTCACGATTTAAGGCTCCAATACTGTGAAACCCAACCCTAACCTTGACCCGGAAACCCAATTGTTTGTAGGTCCGACAACCCGAAGTAAGGCAAGAAGTCAGCTATGGGCCATCCCATTGGAAGACTTGGTGGCTGGCTTAGAATCCATGAGTGTTGATGATAGTGTTCCATTTATGGAAACTGAATCCTGATGAAGATGGAATTAGTTGATAGACTTGGAGTACTCTCTGGCTTGGTTCAAAAGCATTTCTACCTACTAGGTAAGTCATTTAGTGTGTGTGCAAAACCCCTTCATGTTTGGATTTGATCTGAGCCTTCAATTCCCTATTTTGAACTTGCTGTCTTGCTTGGTCGATTGGGCCAGTCAACCAATCAATCAACCAATGAGATCTGATTTTGCTAATTAGGTCTTTGCTTGCTCTATTTAAGTCCAATCTCCAGCCTACTTCATATATTCTGCCTCCAAACTCTTTGGAACAAACCAGAGCCCTCTGCAAGTCATCTCCCTTGCATCTTGGTGATTTTCTTGACGGATCTTCGTCAAATCTCGTGCATTTACACAAAAAAGGTATGTGATCATCCTCTTCTATGCTTCATCTTTGATTCTCCATTACTTTTCTTTCCTTTTCTGTTTGAGGACAGTAGAGATGATGTTGCATCTCTGTTGCAACTATCTCTTTACTCATTCCCTCTCTTTTCCTAAGGATCTAAAGCTTGGTGGATGATCTTCATCAAGATCATCACTCGCTTTTGAAGGAAAACATGTATTCATTCTCTTTCCTTATTTAGATTGATGTTCTTCAGTCTTAGATCTATTTTTCTAGAAGATCTGTGCATGCTTTTCATGAATCCTTTATCATATTAGTAATCCATCATCCTATTGTTTCTTGTCCATGATTTTGATATGAATTCTTCAAGAACCGTGATTGATCTAATTATGGTAACTTTTTGTTTCTTAATTTGTAACTTGAAGACTTGATATTGTTAGAGTTTTGAAGTCCTCTATATACTAGCATACTATCCTCGCATATTCCCTGTTGTTTGGTACCCTTTTGAACCACCAAATTCGGTTTTGTATTCAAAAATCTCTGATTTTGTAGGCCACTGTCTCTGTTGGTCGACCTGCGGCAGAGACCAATCAATCGACCAATGTGGATATCAACCTCATATTTGGTTTGTTTTGGATGATTTAATATTTTTCCTTCTAGGTATCTTTCCTAATATGTTATATATACTTGTTTAGGACTTTCTTTCCAAGTTTAGACAAGCTCTTACTTGATTCCCCAAGATCCTTTGCGAGTTAGATAAGGTAAGGATGGTTATTTCTTTAATTACATAGATTGCATGATCTAGTTTCTATATTTGAATCTCTTTGATTTATTTCCTTAAATAGATTCTTACACTGATATACTACTGATGCAATTACCTTGATTACAGTAGCATTACTTGTTTATGCTAATTAGCTCATGTATGATTTACTTACCATTTATATCCAAGTTGGATGTTGTTATTGATGTCTTTCCATATAAGAAGTTACCATATATGTGATATGATGGATTTATGTTTGTGAATGATTAAGAATGGTTTGGAAAGGGGAAGTGTCCTTTTGACACTTCTGTCCTTGGACAACTATGGGAATATTATGGGATGTTTCCGGAGATGCCCTTTGGATACCTTCCTAAACTGTTGGATGACATATTTAGGGCTGTCTAGTAGTGTTTGGCTAGGATGTCCCGTTATGTCAAACCCTAATCGGAGGGGTATTGAGACCGAACGACCCGTGGTAGCAATGGGGACTCATGGGCGCTCAAGACCGATAACCAATCCGTGAGAGGACATGGATCACATTGTGGATACTTGAAAGAGGCCATTCATTGGTAGGGTTGCATATGGATGGACTTGGGCTCACGGGCGCTCAAGACCGGTAACCAACCCGTGAGGGGACATGAGAGCTTCTTGTTTACCATATGTGGATAACCAATAGGGTTGATGAGTCCGTAGTCACGGACTATGAGGACTCTAGTGTGAAGGATACCGGAAATGATCGCTAGGGGCGAGGAATGGACGTACCTGGATCTTACTTGATGTAACTAAGTAGGAGACTTGCATTTGTCTAGGCTTTGATCCTAACATGCGCCAGTATTTAGACCAATGGTGATGTGAGAGAGCGGTGACTTAACCCCCAGCCATGGAATGTCCCGAGGGATGAAGGACCCATTACCAACTGATGATGAGTAATTGAGACCTTCCTAAAGAAGTACGGTGATATGACTTAAAGCATGTCTGCCAATAGAGACCAGCATATGTAGAATTAGAGTCATAATGCATCATGTGTTTCATATCATATAGCATCTTACTCTGCTTTGAATTCCTGCTATTTATGCTATTATGGATTAACTACCTTACTGGGTTTCTTTTGAAACTCACTCCTTTTGTACAATATCTTTTGTTAGATTACTCTATAGGTATTGATGACTATGATGGTCAATATGAGGAAGCGCAAACTGAAGAGGCGTACTTCACGCAAGGTGTTGGCAACCATGAAGATTACATTGAGGATTCCTCGAGTGGTCTTACATGTTACCAGGATTAGCCCTACTGTGGACTGAGAGCGTCTGAGCGTCATTGATGAAGTCTATGTTTATGAAGACACTCTTTATAAAGTAGAATAGACTCTGGCTTAGTTTGTTATATCTTTCTTTCTTGTCTTTAGAACCGGTTGTAATCTTCTTTTGACTTTTGAACTACTTTTCCGCTGTTGTAGAGTGAGATTCCACCTCACTTTACTTTATGATTTAGATTCATTGATTGTCTTTCATACTCTGATGATATATGATTTATTCCTTTCTTATTTGGATCTCTCATTTATACTTTGCACATTGATTATTTATGTTCATGATTATGTTATTGTTTATGTGGGAGGTTGATTACCTCAATACTTGATCTTCAGGGCTGTGGATCACACACTTGAGTATGCCAGGTAGGGTACCGGCTAGGTGGATGTGACAAATATGGCTGCTTGCCAAGTCAAGATCCTTCTTGAGATGATCAACTGTGGCATTTTCCTCTTCAAGCACAACCGCCTCCTTCTTCAATCAGGCAATCTCTAAGTCTTCCAACCTCATTTGTTCATCATAATATTGAAGTCGGGAGCCGCTGCAACCCACTCAGTTCAGGGCCTTAATCTGTTGATGAAAATTCTCCACGGTGGTCCTGAGAAAGTGGAAAATTGTCAGAGAACTCGGAAGAATGCCATGATCGGGAGATCATTGAACCAGCTAAATCAATTACCTGGTAGAAATGCGGACTAGTACATCATCACTGAGGGATTTGAAAGCTTGATGGTTGGCCGGCATTAGACAAAGCGAACTCCATTCGGAGGCTTTCTTAGGATCCTGTGTGACCCAATCGGATGTGTTCAAAGTCCATTGGGGAACGAAGATCTCCTCCAATCCCTGGATCTTCTGTTGTTTCTTCGGGACAGTGGCATCAGTTGAGTCATGTTTCCTCTTGGTTCGGACAAGAGGAGGGACAACTTCTTCCTCATCGATAGGCCTTTTCCCTTTCCCTGAGCCTTCACCTACGGGTCTTAGTATTCTTATGCTCCTGGTGTACGGCTTCGGAGTGGGGGAGGCAATTTTCTCAGCAGCAACTCTCTTGGCCGGAGTTACCGTTTGAGGCGACCTTTTCTCCGTAGCCTCTACTCCCTCGGTTGCACTGGCCCGGATGGCCACTGGATTAACTCTTGGAGGCACTGGAAAAAAAGCTAGAGTTAGATAACTCGATGAAGTAACATGATGATCAGAAGAAATACAAAGATTAGAAAGCTCACACTTAGCCAGCCCCCAGTATTGAAGGACAGCTATATATTCCATCTCCAAACCATGAATCTCTTGGAACCACGGAATTGACTTGATCTTTTTTGGAGCAACTTGTTCGGTGTCGTTCAACGGGAGAACACGGTTAGCCTTGGTATAAGAAACAAGCCGATTCCAGCTGATAGGGAAGTTCAAATCTTTTTGGGGCGCTTAGCAGAAAAAGTACTGTTTACGCCACCCTTTATGGTTAGAAGGACAGGTACCCCTGGCTAGGATACTGCCTGACCATCCAAGCTTGGTCTTGTTACGCTTGGACAGAAAAACCCAACCCAGAGGGTTGGATTGAGACATAGCATAGAAATGTACAAAAAGAGCAAGAGAAGGTTCAATGCTAAGTTCGAAGCATAAACCAAGAAAGCCGATGATATGACGCCAGCTATTGGGGAGAAGCATTCCAGGACAAATCTCCTAGTGGTTCAAAATGGCAGAAAACAAAGGATTGAAAAAGGGAAACCGGACTCCACTTTCTAGAGTGTCCAGATACAATGAAAATTCATCATGAAGATTTGAATTGGCCCTCTCGTCATAGTTGGGAAGTCGAAGAAAATAGTCAAGAGGAAAATCAAAGTGTTCGGTTGCCGAAGTCAATTCGGCGTCAGTATATTCAGAAATAATAGAACTTGGGTCTTCTTTGGGTGATATCTTGGGATCCTTTCTGTATCCTTTACACTAGAGTCACGTATCCTATGGCTCCAACCAACTCGGACTACGGACTCATCAACCCTATTGGTCATCCACAAATAGTAGATGGGAAGCTCTCACATCCCCTCATGGATCATTTCACCGGTCTTGAGTGCCCGTGAGCCCCGGTCTAGCCATTTGCCACCCTACCAATAAATGGCTCCCACAATGTGATTCATGACCTCTCACGGATCATTTCACTAGTCTTGAGTGCCCACAAATCCCCACTGCTACCACGAGTCGTTCGGTCTCAATACCCTTCCGATTCGTGTCTGACACGACAAGGATCTTCGGAGAACATCCCATACTATTCCCTCTGATGTCCAAGGGCAAAAGCATCAATAGGACACTCCCCAATCCCAAATTATACCTAAGCAATCACATGCTTATTTCCATCATATCATATGTGAAACCCAGCCCTAACCTTGACCCGGAAACCCTGTTGATTGTAGATCCGATGACCCGGAGTAAAGGAAGAAGTCAACTGTGGGCTATCTCAGTGGAAGATATGAAGTTTGACCCTGAACCCATGGATGTTGATGTTGTGTTCCAATTATGGAGACTTGCTCGGAACTAAAAAGGAAACTGCACCTGATTGAAGATGAGATTAGTTGAAAGACTTGGAGTATTATCTAACTTGATTCGAAGGCATTTCTACACCCTAGGTAAGTCATTTGATGTGTGTGTAAAAGCTCTTTAGGTTTGGTGTTTATTTGATCCTCCAAATCCCAACTTTGGCCTTGCTGTCCTGCTTGGTTGACTGCTTGGTCGATTGGGCCATCGACCAACCAATTGACCAATGAGATCGGTTTTTGCTAATTAGGTCATGGCTGCTCTATTTAAGTCCACACTCGAGGTTATTCCATCTCCTCTGCCTCCTAAACCTCTGGAACGAGTCAGAGGTCCATTCCAATCAATTTCTTTGCGCCCTAGGTTGGATTCTTGCAAGAACTCTTGCATTCTCTTCTTCTTGCATCGAAAGGTATGTCTACACTCTCTTCTTCTTCCCCATCTTTGTTTTTCTTTTCTTTTTGGACAGAGACAGTAGAGTAGATGCTGCATCCTCTGTTGCAAACATCTCTCCATTCATCTCTCATGGTTTCCTAAGGATTGATGGCTAATATGATGATCTTGATCACGATCATTGCAAGCTTTTGAAGGAACCATGATCTTCTTCTTTGATTCATCTCCTGATTTGAATTCTTATAGTCTTAGATCTATTTTCTTGATTAGATTAGTGTACAATCGCTATGTTTTCTTTACTATATTAGTAATCTATCAATCCCTGGTTTTCCCCTCATGATCATACCTTGTTTTCTTCAAAAACCCTGACTGTTACTTTTATGGTAAGTTTTGTTTCCTTATTTGTATCTTTAGGTTTTGATCAATGATAGTGTTAGACTTGTTCTTTAGTACTAGTACACTATCATTACAATCCCCTTCTTGTATGGTGATGTTTCGGATCACAAAATTCTGTTTTCGAATCAGAAAACTTTGTTTTTGTATGTTACTGACTCAGTTGGTCGACTGGGTCAGTAGACCAATCAATCGACCAATGAAGACAGTAGCTCTTTTGTTGGTCTGTTTTGGTTCATTTGATCTCCTGCCTTTTAGACTTCTTTCCTAATAAGGTATGTATACTTGTTTAGGATCTTCTTGCCAAGTTTAGAAAGATTCTCCTTGATTCTTGGGATTCTCTTCAAAGTTATATAAGGTAAGGAGGGATATTTCTATAATTACATAGATTGTGTGATCTTAGCTTCTATATTAGAATCATTCGGATTTGTTACCATAAATGGATTCTTTTATGGATACACTCCTAATGTACTTACTTCAATTACAATAGCATTACTTACTCGTATCCTTTAGTTTATGAATGTCTTTTATTGACAATTGTATATGAGATGGATCATGTTATTATATACTTTCTATATGAGGAGTTACTAGAATTAGGCATGATATGAATGATTGATGATTGTGAATTATTAGATATGGTTCGGGATGGAGAGGTGTCCTTTTGACACTTCTGTCCTTGGACATCAACGGAAATATTATGGGATGTTTCCAACGGTGCCCATTGACACCTTCTTGAATTGTTGGTTGTCCTACCGAGGACTGTCTAGCAGTGTTTGGCTAGGATGTCCCCGTTATATCAGACCCTAGTCGGAACGTTATTGAGACCGAATGACCCGTGGTAGCAATGGGGATTCATGGACGCTCAAGACCGGTAACCAACCCGTGAGGGGACATAAGAACTTCCCGTTTACCATATGTGGATAACCAATGGGGTTGATGAGTCTGTAGTCCGAGACTATGAGGACTCTAGTGTGAAGGATACCGGAAAGGATCCCGAGAGGAGAGGAATGGACGTATCTGGAACTGACTTGATATGACTAAATAGAAGACTTGCATTTGGTTAGGCTTAACCCCGACATGCGCTGTCACATCCCGCCCCGAATCCACTCAGGGGGTACCCGATCTGGGTTGCTCGGGAGTGATCCACAGCCCAACAGATCCAGTTTAGGAACGATCATATCCACTTATCACAATAATATAATCAAAAGCAAGAACAATATATAGTATTCAAGTAATCTAATAATAAAGGTTAAGAAATGATCACAGAAGGATCACAAAGAACATTAGAGTGCATAAATGATTCAAATATGGTAAACAATCAAGTATGAAAAGGAGGGAGGAAACCCATCATATAATAATAGCGGAAGGTGAAACGACTAAAATTAAGGGTTATAACCGATTCCCAACATGACAAGGGAATAGACTAAACTACGGTCTCAACAAATTAACTAAAAGGTTAAAAAGAAAATGGGACGATATCCCAACACTAGCACACAAGTGCAAAGGCCGAACTGCTCCAGATAAGTCCCAATCTCGGACTACTAGTCTTTATCAGTTTGTACACCGTGACCAGTGAGGTACGGGTCATCAACTTGGTCTTCAGAGTGTTGACCATCATAGTCAACAGTGGTGGTACCTGTAGTAGAGTCTAACAAAAATGTTGCAAAAAGGAGTGAGTTCAAAAGAACTCAGCAAGGTAGGTTATTCCACAATAACATAGATACATGATACAAAACATAGCATGATGCAATATGATATGAAACACATGATGCAATTATGATTCTAACTCTATGTATGCTAGTCTCTAGGGTAGACATGCTTTAAGTCGTAGCACCATACTTCTTTGGGTTGTCAGTCACTCCCCCTCAATCATACAAGATATCTTGGGTCTGCCCGGGGAAGTTCGGTAAAGTCATCTAAAAAAAAACCATGGTAGGGGAATCGGTCACCGCTCTCTCACATCACCGTTTGGTATAAGTATTGGCGCATGTCACAGTAAAGCCTAGCCCAATGCAAGTCATCTACTCAGTCGTATCAACTCAGTTCCAGATACGTCCATTCCTCGCCCCCGGCGATCCTTTCCGATATCCTTCACACTAGAGTCAACGTAATCCCGGATTACGGACTCATCAACCCTATTGGTCATCCACAAATAGAAAACGGGAAGCTCTCACGTCCTCTCACGGGTTGGTTACCGGTCTTGAGCACCCGTGAGCCCAAGTCTAGCCATTTGCATCCCTACCAATAAATGGCCCCTTTCAGGTATCCGTAGCATGGTTTATGTCCCCTACCGGATTGGTTACCGGCCTAGAGTGCCCATCAAACCATACACTACCATGGGTCGTTCGGTCTCAATGCCCTTCCTATTCGGGTCTGATACGACATGGATATCCTAGCCATACATCTAGACAAGTCCTATGTATGTCATCCAATGATCCAGGAGAGCGTCGATGGACATCTTCGGAGAACATCCCATACTATTCCCTCCGATGTCCAAGGACAGATGTACCAATAGGAAACTCCCCAATCCCAAATCATACCTAAGCAATCACATGCTTATTTCCGTCCATTACATATCAACAATACATTATCATATTGAAAACAAGTCATAACATCTCATAATACAATGTATAAATAAATGATAAGGATAAGTAAACATGATAAACCAAGTAATTAAGCATGGTGCTACTGTCATAAGGTAACTACAGTAGTCATATGATGTCTAAAATCAATTAATAAGTTAAGTCTACTAAGTTACCAACAGCAGTGTAAAAGTCATACAGTTTATGTTATATGGCGATAACCGTCCTTACCTTAAGTCACGATGATGATAATCCAACAATCTCAAAAGAATGATCCAAAGATGGTAATAAGACCCTAGACAAACATAAATGAAAGGTTAGAAAAGAAATCGGGAAAATCGGAGGTCGAACGGATCAAAATGGAGCAAGGTTGCTGTCAGCAACAAGTTTGGTCAATGGTCTTGGTCGATGGTATCGACCAAAAGGATCGACCAAAATTGTCTTTGGGACAGAATAGTTGATTTTGGGGATTTTGGTCCGAAATGGGTCTTCCGGGGCTCGAATCGATCTGAAACTTGGAGGGATGATTAATAACAATGTAAGAACACTACCTAGCAAGTATTATCACAATCCAATGGTCCAAATGAAAAACCCCCAAATTGAGGTCCTATGTTCTAAAGACAAGAATCCTAGCATTCATGAGAAATTGATGAAATTGAAAGGGAAGCTAGAGAATTAGTTGGGGAATAGGTTAGGAACAGTAGCAGGAGACTATGTAGCAAGAATCAACATGATCCAATGGTCAAATTGAAAACCCCCAATTTGAAGCCTTAGGTTCAAACGTGCAAGAATCATGTTCATTAATGAAATCGATTGCAATTGCAAAAGAACTTAGGAATTCAATTAAGGGAATGATGGGCAGTAGATTAGAGATATATACTAACATATAATCAGACCTAATTGAAAGAGAAAATCAGATTAAGAGATGAATTCATGTTGTAAAGAAGAGAAAAATCAAAATAAGAAAGCAAGAACATCATGTATGAGAATCATAGCATGGAAAGGGTGAAGAGAGGTTTAATCAAAGCTAAAGAGCTTGTAGAAGAGGTGGTTGCAAGGTTGCAGCACCTTCTTCATGAACTCAGTAGCAAGAACAAGATGAGGTAGAAGTATATTAGAGAGAGAGTGAGAGATTACATACCTTGGAGAAGAGATTAGAGAAGAGAGACAATGATTTTTGTAGAAGATCATCACCCAAGCCAAGGAGGAGCCTAAGAGGAGCTTTCCCACGTTCTCAGATGTTGAAATGAGTAAAATATCGTTCTAGGTTCGAGGTTTCACTTAAATAGATGAAGGAATATCCAAAAAGCATCTTTTTCTTGATTCTGGGCAACTTTGGTCGATGGTTTTGGTTGATGGCATCGACCAAAAGGATCGACCAAAACAGGTAACAGGTTTCAGCAGAAAATCCAGAAATAGTTCAGCAACTTCGAACAGGGATTCGGAGGGCTATACAAGGTCAAATTGAGTGAGGTTTTATCCTACAAGTCAATCAAGAGGTATAGTTTCCATAAATACTTTTGGATCAAGCATGGGAGGTCATTAGGTCCACCAACTAAGCTCAACTTCTTTGATGAGCAAGCAAGATTTTCCAGACACAGTTCAGCAACTTCGGACAGGGATTTGGAGGGCTATATGGGGTCAAATGGAGTGGGGTTTTCTTCTACAAGTCCATCAAGAAGTCTAGTTTTAGGAAATATATTCGTATTGAGCACAGGAGTTTATTTGGTATTTCAACTAATTCACCCCTCTTCGGTGCGCAGATTCAAAACTAACACTGACAATGCTCTCAAGTGAGGGGCATCATTGTCAATGTCCAAGGGCTTGGGTTCCGACACCAAATCAACAACCAAAAGGGTCCACAAGTATCTTTTCCCCCACTTTGGGTCTTCGGACCCACAAACATAACAGACTCCGGGCCGGGTCAAGGTTAGGATAAGGCCAGATATTACAGGTCTACCCTAAGGGAAATGTCTGGCATGACTTCTTAAGGCTTTCAAAGATAATAACATTGGAATCAAGGTCCAACTATAAGGTCTAATATCAAACAAGTCTTTCTTCACCCAAAACAAATAGGGTGCCCCGGGCTAGGTTTGGGCTGGATGTCACATGCGCCAATACTTAGACCAATGGTGATGTGAGAGAGCGGTGACTATACCCCTAGCCATGGATTGTCCCGATGGATGGAGGACCCATTACCAACCGGAGCCGAGTGACTGAGACTTACCCAAAGAAGTATGGTGCTATGACTTAAAGCATGTCTGCCAATAGAGACCAGCATCCTTAGAGTTAGATTCATGCTTGCATTGTCTGCCTCATATCATATTGCATCATGCTTTGCTTTATAATCCTGCCATTTATGTTATTATGGATTTAACCTGCCTTACTGGGTTTCTTTCGAGACTCACTCCTTTTGTACCCTATCTTTTGTTAGACTTCTCTATAGGTTCGAATTACTATGACGGTACGTACGAGGAAGCACAGGGTGAAGAGGCATTTTTCCCGTAAGGTGATAGCTGTTACGATGATTACTATGAAGATCCCTCGGATGGTCATGCTTTATACCATGATTAGTCCATCTGTGGAGTGGAAGCGTCCTTGCCTTATCTCTGAAGTCTACACTTACAAGGACGTTCTTTACAAAGTTGAAAACAATTTAGTTACTTCTGTTGCATCTTTTTGGGATTAGTTGTAATTTCTTTTCTTTCCTTTTTGAGCTACTTTTCCATTGTTTGGTAGAGTGAGTTTCCGCCTCACTTTACTCCTTCACTTGACATTATCTATTATCTTTTTGCACTCTGATGATATATGATTTTTTCCTTCCTTATTTGGATCTCTCATTTATATTGGCACATTGATTATTTATGTTCATGATTATGTTATTGCTTATGTGGGAGGATGATTTCGTCGATACTTATTCTTTGGGACTGTGGACCACACACCCGGGTATGCCAGTTAGGGTACCGGCTGGGGGGGTGTGACATCATATATCAACAATACATCATCATATTGAAAGATATGTCATAACATCTCATGATCAAGTGTATAAGTAATGACAAGAATAAATAGACATGATAAACAAAGTAATTAAGCATGGTGCTACTGTCGTAAGGTAACTATAGTAGTCATATGATGTCTAGAATCAACTAATAAGCTAAGTCTACTAAGTTTCCAACAACAGTGTAAAAGTCATACAGTCTATGTTATATGACGATAACCGTCCTTACCTTAAGCTGTGATGATGATGATCCAAAGGTCACAAAAGAATGATTCAATGATGGTATTAAGACCGTAGATAAACATAAATGAAAGATTAGAGAAGAAATCGAGAAAATCGGAGGTCGAACGGGTCAAAACGGTGAAAAACAAAGTTCAGCAGCATGCTTGGTCGATACTCCTTCGTTGATGGGATCGACCAAGCAGATCGACCAAACCAGAATTCAGTGCGGGCAAAATAGTGGATTTTGAGATTTTTTTGTCCGAAATCGGTCTTCCGGGGCTCGGATCAATCCAAAACTTGGAGGGATGATTAATAACAATATAATAATACATCTAAGCAAGTAATTAACATCATCTAGTGGTTTAATTAGAAAGCCCCAAATTGGAATACTAAGTTCTAGAGACAAGAATCATAGCATCAATGAGAAATCAATGTAATTGAAATGGAAGCTAGGGAATTAGTTGGGGAATGGGTTAGGAACAAGATTACAATCATTTGCAAGCCATTACTTAGACTAATCATACTTCACACTTCAGTTTAGGACAAGAAATCAAGTTGCTAAGCAAGGAATCATGGTAATGCATATGCAAGGATCAAAATGAGAGTGAGGCATAGCAAGAATGAAAGGGAAACTAATGTAAATGGGAGGGGGCACACATGACAAGGTGTTTGCAAGGTTGCAGCACCTTGGTCGTGGTCTCAACAGTAAGAAGAAGAAGAGGGATGAGTAGGATAGAGAGCAAGAGAGAGAATCATACCTTAGAAAATGATAATGGAGGCAAGAATCAAGTGATTGGCAATGATTAGAGTAGAATAACCTTCACCAATACCAAGGAGGAGCTTTGGGGAACCTTCTCCATGTTCTCAGATGTTGCAATGATTAGAATAGGGTTCAAAACACGAGGCTAGGCTAAATAGAGGGTGGAATATTCCAAAAGAATCTTTAACTAGCAGTTGGGCAGCCTTGGTCGATGCTCCTTGGTTGATGGGATTGACCAAAGAGGATCGACCAAGCATAGTTCAGCAATAGTTCAGCAACTTCGGACAGGGATTCAGAGGGCTATACAGGGTCAAATTGAGTAGGGTTTTCTCCTACAAGTCAATCAAGAAGTCTAGTTTTAGGAAATACCTTCGGATCGAGCACGGGAGTTTATTAGGTACTTCAATTAGTTCACCCCTCTTTGATGCGCAGATTTTCACTAAACATTGACAATGTACTCAAGTAAGGGTCATCATCGTCAATGTCCATGGGCTCGGACTCCGACACTAAATCATCACCACAAGTCTCTTCTACCACCACTTTGGGTCTTCGGATCTACAAACATCAAGGGTTCCGGGTCAAGGTAAGGATAGGGCTGGATTTCACACTTTTTAACAAAATGCCCACTCCTTAACCAAATTTATAGCTAGAACCATCAACATATATGTGCCACATACTTGGCAAGATAGGTTCTCCTTCTTCCTCAATCGGGGTTACGGATTTCACTATAAAATCGGCCAAAGCCTGTGCTTTTATAGTTGTTCGGGGCTTAAACTCCACCTGGAACTCCCCTAACTCGACCGACCATGCTACCATTCTTCCCGATAGATCGGGTTTGAACAAGACCTTTTACAATGGGAAATTAGTCAGCACCTCGATCGGATGAGACTGGAAGTACGGTCTCAACTTTCAGGTTGCTATCATAAGTGCCAACGCCTGTTTCTCAATCGTCGAATATCTTGTTTCAGGATCAAGGAGTACATGGTTGACATAGTAAATGGGCCACTGTTTCTTCCCTTTTTCCCGAATGAGAACAACACTCACAACCGACTGTGATGACACCAAATATACTTGCAAAACTTCGGCCTTTTTAGGCCGAGAAAGCAGTGGTGGTTGCCCAAGTATTCTCTTTAGTTCCTCGAATGCCTTCTTGACATTCGTCCGTCCATCGAGCCTCTTTACTTCCCCTCAAATCCTTCAGGGCTTTGAAGAAAGGTAAGCATCTTTCTCCCAATTGTGAAATGAATCGGGTCAAGGCTGCTATTCGTCCGGTCAGGCATTGAATATCACAAACGGTCTTTGGGGGATCCATATTGATCAAAGTTTGTATCTTGACAGGGTTTGCCTCAATTCCTCTCTAGGAAACCATAAACCCCATAAATTTCCCCGAAGATACACCGAAGGCACATTTCTCTGGATTCAGCTTCATCTGGTATTTTCTTAATACGGAGAATACTTCCCTAAGATCTGCAATGTGTTCTATCCTCTAGAGACTCTTCACTAGCATGTCGTCAATGTATACCTTCATGTTTTTCCCAATCAGATCACTAAAGATCTTGTTCATAGCTCTCTGATATGTAGCTCCCGCATTCTTCAAACCGAATGGCATAACTTTATAAAAATAACTCTCTCTATCGGTCATGAAGGCTGTGAATTTCTCATCTTCCTTCTTCATCAAGATTTGGTTGTATCCCGAATACGCATCCATGAAACTCAGTGTTTCATACCCAGCCATTGCGTCGATTAAAAGATCTTTGCACGGTAAAGGGTAACAGTCCTTTGGGCATGCTTTGTTGAGGTCTGTGTAATCAGTACACATCCTCCACTTCCCATTCGACTTCTTTACCATCACAACATTAGCCAACCATGTTGGGCACTCGATGGCTTCGATAAAACCAGATTTCTTCAGTTTCTCGACCTCTCCTCTGATAGCCTCGTGTTTTTCAATCAAGAAGTTTCGTCTCCTCTGAATTATGGGCTTGACTTTCTGAATTGATCCAAAGCTTGTGCTAGGCCACGGCTCGATCAATTCCCGGCATATCGTTTGCTGACCAGGCAAAGACATCTATGCTTTTTTGAAGAAAAGTTTTCAATTCTTCCTTGAAAGGTTCTGGTTGCTCAAATCCAATATAAGTGGATTTTGTCCCCATCTCCTGGCTGTAAGCAGATTCGTTCTAATTTTTCCATTTGTTCAGGCCTTTGCATGGTATCTTCATCCCGATCATCCCTTACCTCAATTGGTAAGGCTGTGGCTTTTTCTAGTCCTTCCTTGTCCTTAAGATAAGCCACAAAACACTGTCGGGAAAGTTTCTGATCTGAAACTACTTGCCCGACTCCAGTGTCAGTGGGAAACTTTATCTTCATATGTTTTGGTGAGACTATAGCTCCTAGCTTTGTTAACGAAGGCTTACCGAGGATCATGTTGTAGGCAGGAAGGTCTTGAACCACTAGAAAGTTTACCCGAATGGTGGATTCTTTCGGGAAATTCCCTACCGAAAGATCTAACTAAACTGATCCCTCAACTATAGCAGATGAACCAGCAAATCCATAAAGGTGTGTTGAAGATGGCTTCATCAAATCTTTCTCAACCTTTAGCTTCTAAAAGACTTTATAGGAAAGAAGATAAGCTGAAGATCCCGTATCTATTGGGACCCTGTGTACCTCCCTTCGCCCAATTTCTACTTCGATAACAATTGCATCATCGTGAGGCATGCTCACTCCTCGCTCGTCTTCTTCCCCAAAAGTGATGGGAATTTCTTCCACTTTCTTCCTTTTCTGGGATTCTTCCGATCCTACGAATCTTGATTTTTCTTTCAGCTTCCGCAAGGACTCAGGTCCGGGTCCTCCGAATATAGTGAGAATTGGGGATCTAGTAGGTCCTACCAATTCCTTCCCCTTTTTAGACTTTGGAGCTTCGACTCGATGCTCCTTGCTTGCCGAACGATGCCTTTTTTCTTTAGTTGTTCTCTTTTCATCCTCCTGAACTTTCACAAAATTTGAGAGATGTCCCTGATTGATTAGTCTTTCGATATCTGCTTTGAGGTGCCTACAGTCATCAGTGTAGTGCCTAAAATCTTTGTGAAATCGGTAGTATCTCTCCATATTCTTTTCTTCGGTCTTCGTAACTATCTTAGATGGCCATTTCAAACTATCTTGATTTTTTATCTACATCAATATTTCTGATCAGGGAGCATTTAATGGTGTGTATTCGTCTTGATCAGGTGATCGTTGCCTCCAAGTCGAACGTGGCTTTCTGGTCCGATCACGATCTTGGACAGGCTGCTTTTGTTTCTGGCTTCTCTCGGGGACCTTTTGTTCCTTGGTTGCAGTCTTAGACTCTCCTTGCCGTGCATTGAGTATCTCTGCCACCTCCCCCTGCTTTTGACACCTTTGCACTAATTCAGCATAGCTGGACGGCATATCCTGAA
This sequence comes from Hakea prostrata, assembly GCF_041222555.1. Lineage (NCBI taxonomy): Eukaryota > Viridiplantae > Streptophyta > Magnoliopsida > Proteales > Proteaceae > Hakea > Hakea prostrata. The sequence goes on along the minus strand of NC_142602.1, from coordinate 33,809,823 downwards.
GTAGATATTTCAATAGCTTTCGGTTAGTTAACCCCGTAAAGAGAGCGGTTTTCGCCAGCTGTTCATCCAAATTTTCTATTTCCATGGTGACTTTGTTAAATCTCTTTAGGTACTCCCGAATCAACTCATTCTTTCCCTGTTTAATTGTAAAGAGTGTTTCCTCCGTTTTCTTGATTTGGATACCACTATGGAAGCGTCCGAGGAACTTGCGGGCAAGTTCGTTGAAATCATTGACCCTTCCCGAAGGAAGGTTTGAGAACCACTTCTGCGTTGCCTCGGTTAGGGAAGAAGCGAATACTCTGCAAAGAATCTCGTCAGAATTTCCCACCACCGCCATTATTTGCTGATAATAACTAATATGGGCAGTAGGGTCTCCCAAACCATCAAACGCTGTGAAAGTTGGGAGTCTACAATTATGCGGAAACTCGAACAGGGCAATAGCATCAGCAAAAGGAGTCTTCCGGATGACCAAATAAATATCATCATTTTTTCGCCCTCGAGAGAGTTTTCCCAACCTTTGGTTTATGTTGGCAAGCTCTCAGCCAATATGCAACGATCGTCCATCCTCCGTCCGAATAGTCGCTTTCACCGAACTCTTGGATGTTGGGGAGTGAGTGCGAACTCCTCTCGGCAATCTCGTTCAGGATTCGGATTCGGCTGGCTTGTGGCCTGCTGTACCGTTTGTCTCTTCTTGGTAATTCGCCAGCTCTAAAATCTCGGGCTCGCCGTAGAAGATCCCTCTGAGCATTTGGGCCAATCTGGCCTTCAGCTGGCTGCCTATCCCTTTCGACAAAAAGCTCCCGAATGAGAGGTATTTGCTCATATGTTCCTCCCACACGTCTCTTGGCTTCTACCTGATTAGGAGCCTAAGGAGCCACTACCTGTCTGACCAATGTGCGGATCATATCCTGCATCTCTAGGAATTGGACCTGCATTTGGTCCATTTGGTGCTGAATAGGATTCGGATGGTTTTGATGTTTGACACCATCAATTCCTCCTTCTCCACGTATTTCTGGGGGTTGGCTTCCTTTAGGAATATTCGATGGATTATTCCCCTCAGGAAGTGGTGGGATGTTTGCTATTCGTTGGGCCACTGCAATTGCTGCTGCCGATCTAGTTACCATGACTTCTTGAAACGTTTCCCACAGATGGCGCCAGATGATGCGTCTAGAAAATGCTAAGCCTCCATATTCCTCGACGATGGCCTGCAAAAAATAGTTAGATGTGGCCCAACGTGGGGGTCGGGATGCCACCTCCAAAGCTTAAGTCAGTTACTGAGCTAATCACCAAGGCTCTGGCAAGTTGCAAAGCATAATAATGAATGTGTAATTTGGGAACGATTCAGATACCTCTGGAGTGAGTTGATCACTTGTTTATATAGACCTTACCTCCAATTCTTGACCGTTGAGTGAAGTCTCGATCTCTTTCAGTGGCCGTCCGATCATAGGGTTTCCTTCTAGATATTCAAGAACGCAAGTAATTACCAATCTTGGCACGATTCCCTCACTGCTTTGCTTATAGTTGCCTCCTACAAGTCAGCTTCGTCTACCGCAAGGTTCAGAAGATCTTACCGGATTGATAACTGAAATGCGGCGCCTTTATGATCATTAAATTAGGTTTTGATGGGTCCCGGTTACGGTTTAACCTGGATGAAGTGAACCCGGTCCAAAGATTCGGTGCAATTTTCCTCGTATCAATACTCATTTCTTTTATTGAATTTTGGACACTTGTACATCCTTTTATTTAAGTATTGGACTATTCTTTATTGTTGATTTGGTATTATGTGCATTTATTATTACTGATGGCTAAACCGTAGATCTTGTGATTGTGGATCGCACCCATGGGTTATCAGGCAGGACCAATACTGGTGGGTGGGGTGTGACACCTAAGGGTGTCGATTAAGTACAACAATGGTATTAGGTACGATATAAGTATAGTACCAAATACATATACGTCATACTAGTAGTACCATAGTATAACGAACATCATACAAGTATGTCACACAATTAGCGTCCCATATTTGTTTGGTATAAAGCAATTGTGGTATATAGTACGGTAACAATATGGTATGGTTAATTTTTATCATTTTGTCCATACCATTACCGTATCCCGTACCATATGATGCAAATATGACATACCATTACCATACTATATTAATTTGGTACGTTAAAAGCAACATCGTTTAGGCTTGAGTAAAACGGTGTATGGTGTGAATTGACACCCTTAGTTAACATGCTTCTAGGATCATGGAATTATGAATATACACAACACATATCACAGAGTTGCACTTGATGCGGAAGTAAAATGATATATATTTTTGGTGAGTGTCAAATTATATATATTTGCTACTTCATAATGAGAGTTCATAACCACAAACTACCTCATACAGCACAGTTGGGGGGGAGGGGAGTGGGTTGGATGAAGGTTTAGGGATAGGGGAGGGTTGCAATGTGGTTATGAGCTACAGTTCCAATCCATAACTTCCCATTTACTTCTTTAACTTCACTAACTAGTTTCATCACTGCACCTTTTTGATCGTCAAGGACTTCCAATAAGTTGTCTCCCTTCTCACAGAAGAGAGAGATGACAGTGTACATTTTCATTCCCATCAATCTTGCCAAGAAGTTCATTTTTAGGGGTAACCGGAAATATATGTTTCTTATCCACGGATGGTGTGAGAGGAACTCCTGTGCCGGTGTTCTACAGCAATCAATTGCAACCCAAAACTGTCCTTTATCGTTTAGCCTAACATTATCAGGAAACCCTGGTAAGTCAGCAACAACTTCCACCGTTCCTCTCCTTGTTCCTTCCAGCCAATATCTCCTGAGTCTGAAACAAAGCATCTCAACCAATCAATCATCCACCTTTAAAAAAGAGGATTTTACCATAATTTAAAGAAGAAATGTGTTGTATTGAACAAGACTACACTGAATCCAGCATGAAAGAACGGCTACCAGTAAAATGATCAGTCAAAGCCTCCATTTCATTGAGTACCTTGCCAGTTTTTCAGACGTAATTAGGTTTCTATTGGGTATTTGGGTTATATGCAATTTATATTGTAATATAGGTCATCGGATGGTTACAATTCAACAATTTAATGGGCTTTATGGTAGAGTCCAATTGACTGTAGAACTGAGTGTATTCTGTAAATATTAGATGGAAGCAATAGAGAGTTTGGATTTTCCAAATTAGATACTTGAGGGGTAATGCTTGAATCAAGCTTGTGTTTAAGCCTAACCTAATATTTCTAACCCGGTCACCAGCTTGATTAATATGTGGGTTTTTGGATCTAGAGCTATAAATAGTCATGAACTCACTGGACCACATGTTTAACATCCTCAACTTGCACTGTAGAAGGTCGCGATGGTGTTCACAGGAGGTGATGGTGATGGTGGTAGAGGTGGTGATGCTAACAGCATTCGCTGTAGTTGTGAGAGCATCGGTATTACAAGAAGAATGGTAATGTTTTAGTGTTGACACGAAACCATCAAATTACCTATGAAACCATTTGAAATTGAAGTTCTAAAAAATTTATTAGGTAACCTAAGAATTTCCAAAATACAAATCACCCCTTGAGTTTGAAACATATATCATATTAAAAAATAATTATAATAAAATAAAATAAAATAAAGTAAAATAAGATAATCATTGAACAAGAGAGAGAAAGAGATGGGTAGGCTTCTTAAGTAGATTCTGATACCTGCAATTGGTAGTTTCTGTAAAAAGGAGAAATGTTTGGTCCCTTGATAACTGCACTCCATTAGGAAACGCCAAGCCATCAAGCACAACATGAGTTGTGTTGGTACCGGGGTCATATCTTAAGAGCCTTCCACTGGCTTCTCCTTCCAATAAAATGACGAAATGGTGCCTAAAAAAACCACAGATCCCATGCAACATTTACACTCAGGAAAAATTTAGGACAAGAGAAGGTAAAATGCAGTAGAACTTACAATCTGTTGTATCTCTTGCTAGTGTCTGTAAAGTAGATGGAACCATTCCTATGGATATCTAAATCATTGGCAAAGATTATAGGTTTTCCCTCAACATGAGTTACCAAAGGAGTGGCAATGCCCCCTTCTGGACCAACAACCATAATCCCATGGTAGGCATCAGCAATGTACAAATTTCCGGTTTCTCTATCGAATCTTAGACCCAGAGGACGGCCACATCGATGCTCGAACTTTGATTGCTTTGATGCAGTTGAGTGGATTCCGTTGGCACAGAGTTTTTCTGACCTTCAGAGTTTCAATTGCAGGAAGCATTAGAAAAACAGGTGGCATGGATTGATTCATGGTGTTCTTTATACAAGTTTTTCGTGACTTACCAATTTGGTGTAACAAGTGCAAACGTCTCCCAGCCAACATTATCTCCCATCCATCTCACGATGCGTCCATCCGCCAATCCTGTGTAGGGTCCTTGACCATTAAGGTCGAACTCCAAAGACTCAGGACCATATACTTCATTCACAAACTCCAACTTCCCAAACCCCAACCGGCTCCGGTTGTCTCTCGGCCAGTTCTTCATGACTCTATCATATGGTGCGATGTTGTTTTTTACAGGTCTAAAGTCATGACCCCCTAGGGGACCAATCTGAAAGGGATCCATCCAAATGAAGGCAATGGCTAGAGCCATGAAAAGGAACAGTGGGTGTTGGAACAGTCCTTCGTCTTTGAATGGGCTTTTCATCTCCATTGATGAGGACTCTAGATTACAAAGATACAAACTAAGGTAGCCAGATCAGTGAAATGAAGATTTTATGTGTTGAAGGGCCAATGCATGCCTTGCTTGTGATCGCCAAGTGGTTGGGATATAGGTTAGCTTTAGTTTGTCCTTGTTTTTCGCATTCTTCATTATTATGGAGACTAATGTGGAGCTACAATTAATTCCCTAGTGAGAGTTAATGTTTACATGATGGAAAATTTTCTCTGTGTCGAGCCAAGTTAGAAAAACTAATCCAAATAGAAGACTGAGATTAAAAGCTTAATTTAAATTAAAAAAAAAAAAAAAAAAAAAAAAAAAAAAAAAACCTCAATAGCCTACCATTGTGGGATTGCTCCATTGGTAACACACACACAAAAAAAATACACTCAATAGCCTGCTATTTGATTTTAATCTCAGCCACCTATTTGGTATATAAGTGCACTACTGTAAAATGCAGATGATCTTTTTCCCCTGAGTTACCCCTTAAAATTAATGTCACTCCTTGAATTATGAAATTTATATGTCAAAAACCCTATAGGCTGAAAATATATTAATGACACCCTTTACCTTTACAAAAGTAAAGTTAAATGTTGGTGTAAACAAGTCAAAATTCTTAAAAAAGATAAGAATAATCTTGAACGGAAAAACATTATGCTCAACTCATTTTTTTCATCTTCCTTTACTGTCTACAACTTCTTCCACTCCAATCGTAAATCCTCACAAAGATTGGGACATACAGTTTAATTCATGGAAAGTGTTTTTAAACTTAAGATGTGGGGTTAATATTTGAAAGGGATAAATAAAAACTAATTGAGATTAACAGTGCTAGTAATAGGGGTTTTGATTGATAAATTGGGTAAATCAAGAGTTGGCAATTAATATTAAGGTGTAACTCAGGGGGAATACTGAAAATATCCATTCCACTAAAATTCATCAAGATGCTAGCTTTCTTTTGTATATTAGTTCTATAAGTTTTGTTTCTTTGTAAAAAAATGTTTTTGGTTTTGAACACCCAACACAAAAGACTTGGAGATAACTTAATATTTATATGTGTTCACATATTCTTGATAAATTTCACATAACAACAAGGTACTCAAAACACACTGTTAGTAAACCCGAACCCAAACCGTTAGTAAACCCAATTCTAAACTGTTAGTTAGGCCTAACCCGAAACCGGCCCAACCGGAACCGTTGACACCCCTAAAATTGAATATGAGAGTTAATTCTCCAAGTAGTGGGGAGGTCAGGTCAATTTGGTTAATTCATATTAGTGGAGGAGGGACAAGCCATTGATTTTCCATTAGTGGAGAATTGATTCTCCCTCTTGTAAAGAGGTGAGTCATTGTGATTCAATGACCCAATTCATTGCCTTGAGAATATCAAGAAATGGAAGGTGTGGTTTGGGCCTATATAAACCCAACCCTTCTTTGCATGTGGTGTGGAATAGAGACACTCCTCCCACTCACATTATTTGTTTTACAAAGTTCATTTCTTTCTTTGAGTTGTCTAAGTGTTGTGCTCTAGCTTTTGGCTCCATGAAGGGACTAGAAGAACTACCTCATCTTCTAGTTGGAGGTTGCTTTATCTTGGAGGTGGTGGTGCGAAGAACCCTTGGTAGTAGGGTGCATCAATTACCTTAAAGACAACACTCAAGGTGTGAATCAACCTCGTTGATCGGTGGTTCGCTCGATTTCAACATCAAGCTCTCCAAATTGACTAAGGATCTTCATCTTTCAATTGTATTGCAATTTTATTTTTTGTGTTTTGTAGAATTTGTAATACAATTACCCCAATAGTTAGTATTCCGAATTATACTTGATCTTACCTAGTTAGAACCATCCTCAAGTTGTAACTTCTGGAGACTTGTTATCCACCTTCCCATACCATCCGGATGAAAGTCCTTCCTCCTTTACTCTTCTTGTAAGGCTGCCTCGAGGGGCTCTCCTCTTCTACATTATTGGCCTACGTTGTGGTGTTTATTCTTATAGCCGTAGCATGTTTGCACTTGCCCTTATGGGTTCCATTCCTACATCACAACATTGGGTTAGGATATCGGGGATATTATATTCATGACATGAGGCTCCACCAACCAGATCTAGAATAGGCAGTTTGATGGACTAGGGGCTAATGTCATGACTAGTTTGACGAACAAACTCAATCCTAAATTGACTAAACAGATTGGACTAAGGCAGTTTAAACTAGGGTTCAACCAAGGGAGTCCTTGAAAGGATAGGGTTGAGGTTGGGGACATACCCAAACACCAAGACTATAGTAGGGTGTATTCATTGTCGACTGAAGAATAAAGAGAAGCATTAGAAGATCAAGCACAAACCATATCCACCGTGTGCAAAATATAAGAGATGAGAACCATATCATCTAGGAAGCGCCCACAACCAACCAAGGATGCAGTGGCAACATAATGACCATGTCCCTTTAGCATCAGATTGCAGAGTCCCAGTAGGAGATTTGTAAGTTGTAACCGTCTTGATCTGAAGATACATAAAGAAATGTGGGCAAATTTAACTGGGCAATCGGATGATCAAGAATGAACAATTTTACTTATATAAACCCTACACTCACGTTGCACAAGTTACCTTCAATCACTCATTTTCTATACAGCTTTTGAGATTCGAACTTCTCAGAGTCTCTACACCCTACCTCTTGAGATAGTGTTGTGTTCATCACTGACTTGATTGTCGGAGGCAGCCCGCTGACCACACAAGCTAGGTCGGCCCCCTCTCACCTTTGTTTGCTTGTCTACCAGGTATTCTGTTGATTAGTTTGGATCATTCAGCGGACTAGGTTCTGGATGCAACACCACCTATCATGCAAAGCTACACCATGATATTCTAGTCTGCAATTGAACTACATCTATAGTTTACGCAATGCAGACAACTTGAGAGGTCACACACACAAAAATATTTGGTGCAGGGTTGTTTGGTGCTCCAAGTCTTTGCAACGTTTCCCTTTTATAGGTTGTGCTTTCTGCAACGATTAGGCTAAAAAGATGTTTTTGTTTTCTTTTACACAACCGGCATGGTGTTTGGTTCTTCATACGGGAAAAATCATTATTGAACCGGGTCCGCCCTTGGTTCGACCCTCGACCCCAGTCGGGAAGAAACGGACCGACTCGCATCTGAGCGGGCAGGATTTAAGAAAAATAGCTTGCTGAGGAAGAAACCTAACTCAGTCAACAAGAAGGCCCGAATTCGTAATTATCGGAGTAGACGAACCGTCAAGGAGATGGTTAACGGCACTTTCGGGGGCAAATGATCGTGCTTACTCAGATAACGGCCACGCTATAATCGTGCTAACAAAAGGAGTTATTCAATATCCCACCAACAAACGGATCTATTATCAACGGATCTAATCGTTAAGATTGGACGGCCACTCGAAGAAGGCTCGAATAAATCTAATGAAGGAGATTAGAAGGTAAACACTATATAAGACATAACCTACATACAAGAAAGGTAACAAAATCGTATTCCCAATATTCGAATTCATTCTTCTGCTCTGTGCTCAAGCAGAGCCTTTGTGATCAATTCATCAACTGACTTAGCCTTCGAAGATGGACTCCCGACCCCCACAGTCGGGCCACATCTGACGATTGTTTTTGCAGGTCATTCTTCGATGATCTAAGGGCTGAGAAAATTTTGGACGCATCATTTGGCGCCGTCTATTGGAAACAATTTAGAAAGTCATGTCACCAAGTTAGCAGCAGCGGCTACTGCGGCTTAGCGAGACGCGGACGTTCCACTTCCTGAAGGAAACAACCCAAATGATATCCCTGAAGGAAGTCGAGCTCATGAAGTACAAGAAGATGGAGGACAGGGGGTAGTGATCAACAGCATCCTCCCAATCCTCTCCAACAACAGTTGGATCAAATACAGCTCCAATTTCTTGAGATGAACCAGATGCTTCGTGCATTGGTTAGGCAAGTGGTGGCTCCACAGGCTCCTGATCAGCGAGAAGCAAGAAGGAGTGTGAAAGATGGCGAGGAAATATTTGCCTCGCTTCCACGAGGACGTTCCGTAAGAAGGGAAAGAAGGTTACCAGAAGGCCAGAATGTTGGCCAGAATTTCCAGGAAGACGCCCGGAGGCAAGGTGGAGAATCAAGAAGAACTGGGGAACTCCCCAGAAGAGATGATTGAGTTATACAACCGCAAGGAAGCAAAACTCATTCAACGACAAGGTTGGGTGTTGGAGTGCGAACTTATTCACCAACCTCCAGGCGTATGGTTCGAGACAATGCCCGTATCACCAGTGGACAAGCGGTGCGTATTGGCCAAGAGCTGGCTAATATTAATCAGAGGCTCGAGCAACTAGCTAGAGGAAAAATGACTTATGATATATATTCGGTCATTAGGAAGACCCTGTTCGTTGAAGCCATAGTCGGATATCAATTTCCTCAAAATTTCCAGTTACCTACTTTTTCTTCGTTCGACAGTTCAGGAGATCCAATCACTCACATAAGTTACTACCAACAAACAATGGCTATGGTTGGTAACTCAGATGAAATCCTTTACAGGGTGTTCGGTTCATCAAACCGGAGCAACACAAAAATGGTTCTCGAATCTTCCCTCAGGAAGAATCATAGATTTTGAGGAGTTTGCACGATAATTCATCAGTCGATTCCAAAGCGGAATTCAGATCAAGAAGACCGAGGAAACCTTGTTTACCATTAGGCAAGGAAAAAGTGAATCAATTCGGGAATACCTGAAAAGATTCAACAGGGTCACGATGGAAATCGAGAATTTAGATGAACAGGTTGCTAAAATTGCTTTGTTCACTGGACTCACCAACCGGAGACTCTTGGAGTTATTACTCCAAGATATGTTTACCACCTATGCTGAACTAGTACAAAGGTGTCAGAAGCAGGCGGAGGTAACTGAAATTATGGATGCGCGTCAGGGAGACTAGAAGGCCTCTACAAAAGAGCAGAAAGCTCCCGAGAAAAAGCAAAAGCCCAAACAGCAAGCTAGAGATCGAGTTGGAAGGCCTCGTACGGCGTGGCAATAAAGGTCTCCTGATCAAAGCGAGTATACACCCTTGAATACCCCCCGGTCAAAGATCTTGAATGTCATACAAGGAAAAAATGTCCTAAAATGGCCACCAAAGGTTCCAGCAAAACCTGGGGAGCGAAATATGGAAAGGTATTGCCGTTTTCATAATGATTACGGTCACTATACCAATGATTGTAGACATCTGAAGGCCGATATTGAGAGATTGATATCTCAAGGTCACCTTTCTAGTTTCATCAAGGGAAGACAAGGAGAATCGCGAGCAACTGGGGAGAAAAGGAAGCGTTCGGTAAGTCGAGAGCGGCGAACCGAAGCTCCTAAGTCTAAGAAGGGCAAGGAAGTGATCAATGCCACCCAATCACCAATATTGACGATATTCAGGGGACTCGAGCCTGAGTCGCTCCTAAAGCTGAAGGCCAAATCTAAGTTCATTGGAATTGGAGAAACGCAGAAGCGAAAAAGACTGAATGGTGAGGGTTCGATCACCTTCGATGAAGAAGATGAAAGAGGCGTTCGCATGCCTCATGATGACTCCATAGTCATTAAGGTGGAGATTGCCCGCCGAGAAGTACACAAAGTGCTAGTTGACACAAGATCTGCTGCAGACCTTTTGTCTTATGAAGCTTATCAAAAGCTTAAAATCGAGGAAGATATAATGGAGCCATCATCGACACATCTTTATGGTTTTTCCGGGTCGTCGGCTATAGCTGAAGGATCAATACAACTGGATTTTTCAGTTGGAAACTTCCCCAAAGAAGCTACAATTTGGGTGAGCTTCCTTGTGGTTCGAGAACTTCCGGCTTATAACGTCATTCTTGGCAGGCCTTCTTTAACAAAGTTAGGTTCTGTAGTTTCGACTAAGCACTTGAAGATAAAATTCCCAACTAGCATGGGAATTGGCCAGGTTTCCTCTGACCAAAAAATCTCCCAACAATGCTACGTGGAATATATCTAAAAGACAAAGAATGAGGTAGAAATGCAGAGACCCGAGCCAATAGAAAAGTTGGAACGAATCCAGCTGGATCCCGACAATGAAAAAAGAACTACTCACATCGGATCCGAGCAAATGGAAGAGTTCAAAACAGAACTGAAGGTATTCCTTCAGGAAAACAGAGACGTGTTCGCATGGTTTTGCGGAGGATATGTTGGGAATAGATTGTCAAGTAGCGGAGCACAAGCTTTGGATAGATCCAAAGGTAAAACCAAATATCCAGAAGAGGGGAAACTTCTCGATCGAAAAGCACAAGGCCATCAGGGGCAAAGTCGAAAAACTGAAGAATTTAGGGTTCATTGAACCCACTGAATACCCAACCTGGCTGGCCAATGTGGTGATGGTAAAGAAGGCGAATGGAAAATGGAGAATGTGTTCAGATTACACGGATCTCAACAAGGCCTGCCCGAAAGACTGCTATTCGCTGCCCCGGATAGATCTTTTAATAGATGCCACTGCTGGATATGAAATGTTAAGTTTCATGGATGCATACTCGGGGTACAACCAGATCCTCATGAATCAGGAGGATGAAAAGAAAACCACTTTCATGACCGATCGTGAAAACTTCTACTACAAAGTCATGCCGTTCGGCCTGAAGAACGCAGGAGTTGCTTACCAGAGGGCAGTAAAGAAAATATTCAGCGATCTGATTGGGAAAAACATGGAAGCATACGTCGATGATATGTTGGTAAAAAGCACAGCCAGGACAAAGCATATTGAAGATTTGGCAGAAGTATTTTCGGTGCTCCGGAAATATCGGATGAAGCTAAACCCGAAAAAATGTGCCTTCGGGGTATCATCAGGGAAATTCTTAGGTTTCATGGTATCTCAAAGAGGTATTGAGGCCAACCCGGAGAAAATACAGGCTTTGATTAACATGGAACCTCCCAGAACCGTTCAGGATGTGCAGTGCCTAACGGGGAGAGTAGCTGCGCTGAACCGATTTATCTCGCAGTCAGGAGAAAAATGCCTCCCTTTCTTCAAAGCACTCAAGGATTTGAGGGGTAGCAGGGAGGCTCGATGGTCAAAAGAATGCCAAAAGGCGTTCGAAAATCTAAAGGAAACACTCGGCAAGACACCACTTTTACTTTTATCCCGACTAGAAAAGGGAGAAGTTTTGCAAGTCTATTTAGCAACATCTCTTAAGGCAGTAAGTGCGGTACTTGTTCAGGAAAAAGAAAAGAAGCAATGGCCAATTTATTATGTCGGCCACGTGCTCCTCGACGCAGAGACGTGATATTCCTAGATCGAGAAGCAAGCTTTGGCTCTTATGATAGCGTCCAGGAAGCTAAGACCATACTTTCAGGCACATCCGATAAAGGTATTGACTACTTTTCCTTTGAATAAAGTCCTTCATAAACCTGATTTGTCTTGACAAATGGTGGCATGTTCGGTTGAGCTTGGCGAATTCCAAGTAAGTTTCAAACCTCGAACAGCAATCAAGGCTCAAGCATTGGCCGATTTCGTGGTAGAAACCACTGCACCGTCCAAGGAGGTAGTTGAACCCAGTATTCCAACCATGTGGGAGGTATACGTGGGTGGCTCGAGCAATAAACAAGGAGCTGGTGCTAGGATCCTTTTGAAAAGCCCAGCAAGATTCATTATTCGCTACACTTTGAGGTTCGCATTTGAAGCAAGCAACAACCAGGCGGAATATGAGGCCTTAATAGCTGAACTTCGCCTGTCAAAGGCCCTGGCAATAGCTGAGGTAACTATCTTTAGTGATTCACAACTTATTGTCAATCAAGTGCAAGGGGAGTACGCTATCAAGGAGCCCCGACTACAAAAATATCAAGAAATCGTGCAAACTTTGCAGAAAGAATTCAAGAATTTGAAAGTATATCAGATTCCAAGAAAAGAAAATGCGATGGCAGATGAACTTTCAAGATTGGCAAATGCCAAGGAGAAGACGCTCGACTCTTCAGTCTACATTGAGGAATTAACACTCCCAAGCATTCAAGGAAAGGAAATATCCTATATTGAAGCCGAACATTGTTGGATGGACCCGATTGTAGAATATCTTAGAGATGATAAGCTACTAAAGGATCCAAAGGAGGCAAGAGTAATAAAGTTGCGAGCGTTAAGGTTTATAATGCATAATGGAAGACTATACCGAAGGTCTTATGCCGGACCCCTCTTAAGATGCTTGGGTCTCGAAGGATTGAATACGGCTTTGGCAGAGGTTCATGAAGGGATTTGTGGGGGCACATATGGGTGGTCGCGCTCTAGCCCACAAAATCCTAAAGACTTGGTTTATATTGGCCAAAGCTTCAAGAGACAACAATGGAATACGTTTGTCATTGTAAAAACTGTCAAATTCATGCCACAGTCTGCAAAAGGCCAACTGAAACCCTAACTTCAATTCTCAACCCCATCCCCTTTATGATGTGGGGAATTGATATTATGGGAAAATTCACCAAGGCCACTGGCGGATGGGAGTATCTCATCGTAGCAATCGATTACTTCATGAAATGGGTAGAAGCTACAGCTCTAGAAACCATCACGGAAAGAAGGGTGGAGAAATTCGTGTTAGAATCTATCATCTATCGGTTCGGGATGCCAAAAATCCTTGTAACCGACCATGGTACACAATTCGACAACCCACAGTTCAAGCAGTTTTGCAACACTTACCTGATTGGACATCGAATGTCATCAGTAGCGTACCCACAGAGCAACAGGAAAGTGGAGGTTACTAATTGAACGCTACTCAATGGAATAAAGAAAAGACTCGAGTTTGACAAAGCGTTATTGGTTGAAGAGTTGCACAATGTTCTATGGGCTTATCGAACTACGGTTCGAACTCCCACTGGAGAAACTCCATTTAAATTAGCCTATGGGTCTGAAGCATTGGCACCCGTCGAAGTAATGGCTGGAACACTTCGAGAAAGAGATCAAGGAAAAAGCAAACGAACAAGGATTACTAGATAGCCTTGAGCTGCTAGATGAAGTTCGAACAAAGGCAACTGCCCGAACTCAACATTACCAGTGAAGGAATGCATCACACTACAATTCCTGAGTAAAGCATCGTCAATACTGAGCGGGAGATCTGGTTCTAAGGAACACTTTAGCTTCAGATCCATGTCATCAGAAGAAACTAGATCCTTCTTGGGAATGACCATACATAGTAATCAAGCCAGTCGGCAAGGGGGCATATAAGCTGAAGAACATTGCAACGAAACGAGAGCTAGATCGTTCATGGAATGCAAGACACCTGAAGAAGTACTATCCGTAGAAGTTTATCATTTTCATTCATGATGTAGAGAATTCAGCTCAATCAATGCAATTTCCAGTTTTAAACACCATATCTTTTGATTGGGGGCTACACACATCATCCAGCAAAAATAGATCAAATCAAAAGGCATCGGTTTAAAACCTGAGTGGGACCTTCGAAAGCTTAGAAGAATTCTTCAGAAATTCCTAAGTAAAGGCATCGATTTAAAACCCGAGTGGGACCTCCGAAAGCTTAGTAGAATTCTTCGGAAATTCCTAAGTAAAGGCATCGGTTTAAAACCCGAGTGGGACCTTCACAAGCTTAATGAATTTCTATCGAAATTATTAAGTAGTCTTAGAGGCATCGGTTTAAAACCCAAGTGGGACCTCCGAAAGCTTAGAAGAATTCTTCGGAAATTCCTAAGTAAAGGCATCGGTTTAAAACCAGAGTGGGACCTTCGCAAGCTTAATGAATTCTTAACGAAATTCTTAAGTAGTTATAGAGGCATTGGTTTAAAACCCGAGTGGGACCTCCGAAAGCTTAGAAGAATTATTTGGAAATTCCTAAGTAAAGGCATCAGTTTAAAACCCGAGTGGACCTTCGCAAGCTTAATGAATTTCTAAGGAAATTCTTAAGTAGTCATAGAGGCATCGATTTAAAACCCGAGTGGGACCTCTGAAAGCTTAGAAGAATTCTTCAGAAATTCCTAAGTAAAGGCATCGGTTTCGATCGGCTAAGACCTACTAAAGCAAAGACTTCATTGATTGACAAAGTTTAAGGATAAAATTAATTCTTTATTTCTTTAAATGACCAGAAGGGGCCAACCTTTACAACATCAAAAAGTTCTCAGGAAAAATACACTTGAGATAACAAGTGTTGAGGTCAAATCTTTGTTCGGTCAAGAAACAACGAATTCTAAGTAGCATCATCGGTGATTGTGAAGAGTTCAGTAAACTTTCCTTTGTCGAAACAGAATCGGGAAGAAATACCAAAGCAGTTGTCCCGTAAGCAACAGAGAGTCAAGAAGAAAAATTGAAGCGGCTCCTATATGTTGAAACAGAGTCGGAAAGACATAGGTAGACTAATGGCCATGGAGACATAGGTCCTCTCATCATTCGACTGACCCCTCTCATCCTCAGTGATTGCAAAGAGTTTTGTAAGCTCCCACCTACAAAATTCTCCGCAATTCCATACCCTTCATCCAGCTTTTTCTAAAGAGGTTTGGCCCTTAGTTAGACCTGCATTCGAGGCAAGCTCTTCACAGCTTTTCAAACACTTTGGGATGACAACTTTTACGGTGGAGAGCCATGTTGGAATAAGGATTGCTCCTTAGGATCGACTCCCATACCTCGTTCTCACCGTCCCGATAAGCCTGCATATTATAGGCATTCAGAATATCAACAAATGGCTTACTCTGCAAGTATTTGAAGATGCAAACCCTGCGAACATCAGTCGGAAGAGTTTTGGGCAGAGGAGTAACGGCTTGCCTTTGAGCCGTAGGCGCAGGAACTTTAGCTTCAGACCCCTTCAGCTCTCCCGAAAGCTTTTCAACTTCCCTCTCCAGCTTTCGGATTCTCTCCCTAGCACCATCCAAATCCGAATGAATTCACCAGATTTCAGAATTCTTCACTCGGGCAACTTCCCAAAGCCTGTCCCGAAGATGTGCGAGCTCGGCATCTTTGGCTTTGGATTCTTCGCGAAGCCAGGGAAGATCATTATTTAAGCTACTAAACCTAAAAGCTGATTCCACCTGCTTGTGGAAGTTATCAACAAGGCTCCTGCTGTCACATCCACCCAGCCGGTATCCTATCTGGCATACCCGGGATGTGATCCACAGCCCGAAGATCCAGATCGAGCGGCCATGCCTCCCACATACACGATAACATAATCATGAACAATATAATCAATGTATACAGAAACAATAGATGGATCAAAAGAATAAGACAAGATAGATAATCAGAGTGCGAAAACATTTAAATATCAACTTCAAAGTGATAACATCTCAAAGAGAAGGAGTGATCAGAAGTCACTCCTTCACAAATAGCAGAAGCAGTAGTAAATCAAGTTTAGTTACAGACAGTATCATAAATAAATCCATAAAAACTGGAGAGAGAAGATCCCAATGATTATAGTCATCCAGGGAAATGAGGCCTACACATAGGTTTCTTCTATCCCAATGAAGACTTCCTCGTAGGTATGGATGAAGTGAACCCAACGTGGCCGCTCCCTCACAAGAGTGGGGCTAACCCTAGAACGAACTATAATCCTCCTCGGCACCGCAATCCTGACTCTCATAGTAGCCATCACCCGCAGGGTAGCATGCAGGATCATAGCTCTGGTCGTAGGACGCGCCATCAAGATCGTCAGTACCTACAGGAAAATCTAACAAATTGCACAAAAAGGAATGAGTTCAAAAGAACTCAGCAAGGCAAGTCGTTTCATAATACACAGTCCATTCGATACAATTCACATACGATGAAATATGATATGAGGCAAAATGAAATATGATTCTATATTAAATATGCTGGTCTCTAAGGTAGACATGCTTTAAGCCGTAGCACCATACTCCTTTTGGTCGTCAATCACTCCCCCTCAATCATAAGATATCTTGGGTCTGCCCGGGGAAGTTCGGTAAGGTCATCCCATAAACCATGGTTGGGGAATCAGTCACCGCTCTCTCACATCACCATTTGGTATAAGTACAGGCGCATGTCACGGTAAAGCCTAGCCCAATGCAAGTCATCTACTCAGTCATATCATGTCAGATCCAGATACGTCCATTCCTCGCCCCCGGCGATCCTTTCCGGTATCCTTCACACTAGAGTCACGGATATTACTCACCGGACTCACCAACCCTATTGGTCGTCCACATATAGTAAACGGGAAGCTCTCACGTCCTCTCACGGATTGGTTACCGGTCTTGAGCGCCCGTGAGCCCAGGTCTATCCATATGCAACCCTACCAATAAATGGCCCCTTTCGGGTATCCGCAATATAGTTTAAGCCCTCTCACGGAGTGGATACCGGTCTTGAGTACTCTCGCTCATATTCTACCACGGGTCGTTCGGTCTCAATACCCTTCCGATTCGAGTCTGATACGACAAGGAAAATATCCTAACCATACACCTAGACAACCCTATATATGTCACCCAATGACCCGGGAAAGTGTCGATAGGCACCATCGGAGAACATCCCATACTATTCCCTCCAATGCCCAAGGACAGAAGTGTCGAAAGGACACCTCCCAATCCCAAGCCATACGTAATCAATCACAAGCTCAATCTCATCATAGCATACTTGAATCAATAATTCATCATATAAACAATGTATATCATAACATGATTGATCATATTTAAATTCATAAAGCATAATTGAACATGATGTTCTAAATAATATATGACATTGTATTACTGATAAGAAACATTTAACAGTCATGTATGGTAAAGGAAATACTCATATTAACATAATCATTAACTTCCCATAATGTAAGCATGTTGATGTAATTAACATACTTAAGTTAACGACTGTCCTTACCTTAATCAAGTTGTAATAAAATTCAAGGATCACCAAGAATGGTTCCAAAGTCAGTGTTGACACCCTAGATAACATACAAGCAACATCAGAGAAGAAAACATTCAAATCGGGGTTCAAACGGATCAATTCGGCTAGAAATAGGGCTTTAACAACTCTTTGTTGACTGGCTTGGTCGACTGTCAGTCGACCAAGACTTGTTAACTTCTGGGCAGCAAAGGAAATGTGATCAGAAGCTGCCCTTCCACTGTTCCGATTGACATGAAATTTGGAGGGCATGTTTATAACAGTAAGAGGATATTGCACACCAATTTTCATGAAGATATCCAACGGTTCAATAAAAAATGCTCAATTCGAAATATTAGGTTCTATATGGTAATCCTCAAGAATCAAAATGGAATTTATAGAAATTGTAAAGGATGGTAGGAATCAATCAAATAAAGGATAAGAATTGAGTTAGAGTCTTAATTTCAATATAGTCTAAGCTTATCATGCAATTACATATCAGATTTGAATCAATTAGGCTAGATTGAGTAGAATCAAAGTGATGAAGTGAAATTAATCTTAATTGAATCATAGCATATCATGATTGAAGATGTTTAAGGAATTTAAGAGGGGAAACTCATGGTTGAGTGTTTGCAAGATTGCAGCACTTCAGCCATGGTCTCAAGATTATCAAATGATAGGGAAATGAATAGATTAGAAGAGGATAGAAAGAATCATACCTTGGATTGATGATTAACACATACACCAATGATTAGAGTCAAGATCTTCCCAAACTTCAAAGAATAGCCCAAGAGAGTGTCCAACCTCGAGCTCTGGAGTGCCAATGATTAGGTTAGGTCCTCATTCACGAGTTCCAAGAAGGTAGGGGCAAAATGGGAAGAGATTTCATGAATATTTGGATTTCATGACTCTAGGTCGATTATCAGTCGACCAGGTACTCGACCAAGCTATGACAGCAACTTCAGGAGTGGATTTGGAAGGATATACAGGGTCAAATCGAGTGGAGTTTTCTCCTACAAGTCAATCAATAAGTCTAGTTTCAGAAAATACCTTCGGATTGATCATGGGATTCCGGGAAGGTCTTCAAATAATTCAATCTTCGTTGATGCGCAGATTCTCACTCAAAACCGACAATGTGCTCAAGTAAGGGGCATCATCGTCAATGTCCATAGGCTCCGCTTCTAGCATCGAATCATCAACTAAGAGGGCCCACAGGTCTCTTCTACCACCACTTCGGGTCTTCGGACCTGCAACAGTATAAAATCCGGGCTGGGTCAGGGTTAGGATAAGGCCGGAGTTTACATTCTCCCCCCCTTAAAAGAAATTTCGTCCTCGAAATTGAAAGTGTACCTGTGCTCCCAAAAAGATGAGGAACTTCTCTCTCATGTCTTCTTCTTTTTCCCATGAGGCTTCTTCCGGGGTATGGTTCTTCCACTGAATCTTCACCAAAGGGATGGTGCGATTCCGCAGTTGCTTGTCCTTTTTATCAAGAATTTCGGCTGGTCCTTCATCGTAAGACAGGTTGGCACTAAGTCCTTCGGGCGCTTGCTGTAGTATGTGTTCCGTGTTTTCTATGTATTTCCGAAGCATTGAAATATGGAACACATTGTGAACTCCAGCAAGAGACGGGGGCAATGCCAAGCGGTAAGTAACAGGTCCAACCTTATCTAGGATTTCGTAAGGTCCAATGAAGCGGGGACTAAGCTTTCCCTTCATGTTAAATCTCGTCACCCCTTTCATAGGTGACACTTTAAGGAAGACTTTTTCTCCAATTGGAAATTCTAAATCGGTTCTCCTCTTGTCGGCATAAGATTTTTGTCTGGATTGAGCAGACTTGATTCTTTCTCTGATCATGTCGACCATAGCACTTGTAGCTTCGATCATTTCCGGACCTAAGACTCTTCTTTCACCCATCTCAGTCCAATACAAAGGTGTCCTACAAGTGTTACCATACAGAGCTTTGAATGGAGCCATGCCTATTGTCGCTTGGTAACTGTTGTTATAGGCAAACTCAACTAAAGCTAAGTGCTCATCCCAATTTCCACCCATGTCCACGACACAGGATCTAAGCATATCTTCCAAGATCTGGATTGTACGCTCAGATTGTCCATCAGATTGTGGATGATGGGCTGTACTTAGATTCAATTGGGTTCCCAAGGCTTTCTGCAAACCATTCCAAAACCTTGAGGTGAACCTAGGATCACGATCAGACACGATACTCACAGGCTCCGTGCAGACGAACTACGTTGTCCACATAAAGCCTGGCTAGCTTGTCCAAAGTGTAAGTGATCTTCATAGGAATGAAATGAGCTGATTTAGTCAACCTATCGACGATCACCCACACAGTGTCATTTCCTTTACTTGTCCGCGGTAAGCTAGTCACGAAGTCCATGGAGATATCTTCCCACTTCCAGCTAGGAATAGGAAGAGGCTGAAGCAATCCGGACGGAGGCTGACGAACGGCTTTCACACGTTGAAAAGTCTCACACCTGGCAACAAAATCTTCAACGTCCGCTTTCAAAGCATTCCACCAAAAGTGTTCCCTTAAGTCTTTATACATTTTGGTACTTCCAGGGTGTATTGTGAAGATCGACTGGTGTCCTTCTTTCAATATTTCCTTCTTGATTTCATCAACATCAGGCACACTGAGTCTACCTCTAAACAATAAAGTACCATCAACAGATGTACTAAAAGCAGGGTCCATTTCTGAATCGTGGCGATCTTCACAATCTTTTCTTTCAACTCAAGATCAGAACTTTGCAAGGCAACAATGCGGTCTCTAAGGGTGGATCTTGCCGTCATGGCATAAAGGATACAATCCGAACCCTCAGGAACCACTTCCAAACCAAATCTTTCCATCGACAAAAGCAAAGGCTGATTCAGGGTACACAAGTTCAAATCCTTCCTCTGATCTTTTCTACTAAGAGCATCAGCAACAACATTTGCTTTACCTGGGTGGTACTGGATGTCACAATCATAGTAAGAAACCAACTCCAACCACCTTCTTTGTCTCATATTTAGCTCTTTCTGGGTGAAGAAGTATTTCAAACTCTTGTGATCTGTGAAAATAGCGACCTTCTCACCATACAGGTAATGCCTCCAAATGTTTAAAGCAAAAACAACGGCGGCAAGCTCTAAGTCATGAGTGGGATAGTTCCGCTCATAATCTTTCAACTGTCAAGAGGCATAAGCCACAACCTTGCCGTGTTGCATCAACACGCAACCCAAACCGATCTTGGACGCGTCAGTGTAGACTATCAATCCACCGGAACTATCAAGTATAGTTAACACCGGAGCGCTTGTCAATCTAACTTTCAGCTCTTCAAAATTTTTCTCGCATTCATCGGTCCAAACGAAGTTCTCTTCTTTCCTAGTTAGCTTAGTCATAGGAGCAGCCAACTTGGAAAAATTTTCAATAAATCTCCGGTAATACCTAGCCAATCCAAGAAAACTTCTTATTTCAGTCACGGTCTTCGGTCTTTCCCATTCGGTAAGGGTTTGCACTTTTTCCGGGTCGACACGAATACCTTCGGCTGAAACAACATGGCCAAGGAATACTACCCTTGAGAGCCAAAAGTCACACTTGCTAAACTTAGCATAGAGTTTATTTTCTCTCAACCTTTGCAAAGTAAAATTCAAGTGCTTCACATGCTCTTCTTCGTTCTTCGAGTATATCAAGATGTCATCAATGAAAACGATTACGAACTTGTCAAGCACATCGTGAAATACCCGGTTCATGAGGTCCATGAACATGGCAGGAGCATTGGTTAGACTAAAAGGCATGACTTTGAATTCATAATGTCCATACCTTGTCCTGAACGCAGTCTTAAAGATATCACTAGACTTCACTTTCAACTGATGATACCCAGACCTTAAGTCAATCTTTGAGAACACAGCTGCGCCCTTCAACTGATCAAACAGATCATCAATTCGGGGCAGTGGGTATCTATTCTTGATTGTCAACTTGTTCAACTCTCGGTAGTCGATGCACAAGCGCATACTACCATCCGTCTTCTTAACAAACAAGACCGGAGCTCCCCAGGGCGATACACTTGGCTGCACAAAACCTCTATCCAGGAGTTCATTCAACTGAGTTTGCAACTCCTCGAGTTCAGTAGGCGCCATCCTATATGGGGCTTTAGACACCGGAGACGCTCTAGGAATCAAGTCTATGGAGAACTCAACCTCTCTATCAGGGGGTAGTCCTGATAGATCGTCTGGAAACACATCAGAAAAATTACAAACAACACTGACATCTTCAAGTCTCTTTTTCTCTTTAACCTTGCTTCCAGATGAAGCATCTTCCACCAAAGCGTGGACTTGCATTAAAGCGGTCAAGGTCCTCTTGCTCACTCTTCCTTTCTTTCCTTGGAACTCGAAAACTGAATTTCCATCCAAACGAAATTGGATCTTCTTAGAAGAGCACAAGATCACAGCGTTGTAGGATGTCAACCAGTCAATTCCCAATATGACATCGAAGTCCCTCATATTGAACAACACTAGATTTGCCTTCAAGTTCAACCCACAAACAAGAACAGCACATTCCTCTAACACCTTATCTAGTTTAACACCAGACCCAACAGGGGTACAAATTGACAAACAACTAGATAAACATCTGGGTGTAAGATTAGTCTTCACAGCAAAAGTAGATGAAATGAATGAATGAGATGCACCCGTATCAAACAACACAAATGCTGGAAAAGAAGCGACTAACAATGTACCATTTACAACTTCATGGCAAGGGTTCTGCTCAGTGCCGGAGATGCTAAATACTCTGCCAGAAGAGGGGCAGGGGCAATAACAGGAGCAGGGGCACTTCTCACGGTAGGAGCAGAAACACCAGGCAAAGCGGACTTTTTCGGACACAAGCGAGCAAAATGTCCGGGCTGCTTGCACAGAAAACACACAGAATCTCTCTATCCAACAGAAGCGGCTGCCAAAGGGGGTCTCTGAAAAGCGGGCCGAGGATGTACTATACCAGGCCGGGAAGACTGCACAAATCCCGTAGGTCGAGCTCCACTAAATTGGCGAGGAGCCACAGGAGTGACACTGGAACTCTGACCCACACTCCTAGGCTGGTAGGCAGGAGTGGGATATGGTGAAGGCCTCACAAATTGACGTTCGGTGCAATCCACTAGACCAGGATGCCTAAGCTGCCACGACTTCTGAACTCGTGCATTTTCTCTTTCAGCTTCTTCCAACTTCTTTGCATTCTAGACCACCTGGGCGTAACTCTCAAGAGGGAGGAGGGTGAGGTACGTCTTTACAGATGGCCGCAGTCCTTTGAAGAATTTCTTTGCCTTCGCATTATCAGGCCTTATCGAATTAGGGGCGAAAAAGAATAACTCTTCAAATTTCTACTGGTAGTCCAGCACAAACAAGGAACCTTGGCCCAAAGCCATGAACTCAGTCTCTTTGGCATCCTTCACTGCCTCGGGGAAATAGTTCTTACAGAAAGCTTCCTTAAATATGTCCCAAGTAACAACACCACCATGAAGGGTTTCAAGAATAGGTCGAGAAGAAGTCCACCATGCATCCGCTTCCTGCTAAAGCTTCTGCTCGGCGAAGAGTACTTTCTGAGCATCCGAACACTGCAAGTTCTGGAAGGCCTTTTCCAATTCCCTTAGCCATCTGTTAGGGAACAGAACATCCTTTGATACACCAGTAAAGGATGGCACCTGCAGTTTCAAGAAACTCTCCATCAGCCGAGTATGCGGGGTCCCTGCGAACCTCTCCACATACGGGGCCGCCAAGCTAGCATTGCCTGACCCACTAGCACGGTTCTCTTCTCTCAGATTCACAAATCCAGTCATCATCTGATTGAACTGAGCTTGCTGCTGTTGCATCATGTTGGTCATGACGCTTGCAATGTCCTTGAAGCTTCCAATGTCAGGGGCATTGGGGATGCCATTGGTAGTATGGTTGTCCTCCTGGGTCTGTTGGTCAGACCCTCTAGCAGGCGTCTCCTCATTTCCGGCACTACCGGAGCCGACAAGATGACTTCTCAAAAGAACCATTCTGCAAAAGAACATTGATCACAACGAGACATGGAGATTCATCAAAACACACTTGATCACATGAATTAAAATGCTCAAATTATACATAGGTTCATCAATATTATAAGCAAATAATCCAACATTGGTCAAAATCCAAAAATTTCATCCAAAATTCCCATTTTCTCAACTTTTATAGCCTTGGTTGATTGTCAGTCGACCAAGCCCAATAGTAACGAAAAATCAGGCTTTTTAACTTCATTTCTCCTTCATCTCTCATTTCTAACTCGTTTCTCTTGTGGAGGGGCTCTAGAGAACGCATTTAGCAAATACTTCCAAGTGATTTCCAGGTGATTAGAGGCCTCCACAACATTAAGACATCAAGCATTGTTCACCCAAGTAAGTAAATCACTATTCATCATCTTCTCAAATAGTTTCTTTACTTAGATTTCTCAAAATACCATGCTAAACTTGTTGTTCTAGGATAGAAATAGGTTCATGCATGCTTAGAAACAAAATCCATAGTTTGCATGCAACAACAACGCTTAAACAACAATCAAACACGAATTTTCAACTTGATCTCACGAACGTAGCCGAAAGCTTCCATACTTTAGAAAAAAATCGATTTCTCCCAAACCGCTAGGAGTTTTAATGTCAAACTTGATGCCACACATCCCAAATGATATGCTTCACATTATCGTGCAATTCATTTCGACCAATTTCAACAATATCAAAAATCCCCAAATTTGACCTAAGCATTAAAATTCTTCTTTTCTAGCTTGCTGAATTTTTAACTTTAGGACACGATTTCGACCGGTTTTCTTCAAACAAACAGCAAAATCATGCAATTCTAAGTATTTTGCATATGGAAGTATACTCGAATTGAATTTCCCCCAAATTTGAAAATTTCCAAAAATTACAAAAATGCCCTTCATGTCCAATTTGGTTAATTTCCTAACATTGACTTGTTGATCTTTTCTATAGGTATTTATACTCTATGGAGAGACGAGGACGAGGTGGTCGTGCATGAGGTAGGGTAGTAGGGGCCAGGAGAGGTAGAGGTCAGGTGCCTTTACTGCCACGAGCGGAGGTGATTGATCGACACCGCTTCGTCACACCATTGGGCGAGTTTCTTTATGATACATACTTTGGGCATTGTAACATCGAGAATGGCCGGCCATTTCGGGTTGGTGAGTTGACTACTTTTCGGATCGGGGAGAGATTCGATACTTTGGGATGGACACACCTACTTACTGAGAATTTGCCGGTGTACCCAGAGTTGATTCGGTTGTTCTACAGTAATTTGAGTTCATTTGTGGAGGGGCGAGTTGATTAGATGGAGTTAGTGATAGCGAGTCAGATCAGGGAGACTCAGATCAGATTCACTACTCGCACACTAGCAGAGATTCTTGGGGTTCCTTATTGTCCACATGCATGTGTGTGGATATCGGTAGGGGAGGATTTCAGCAGATATATGCTTCCATACGAGTTGTATGAGATATGCATGACGCTTTGGGATGATGAATGGTGTTTTCAGCCAAGGAACAGCGGTGAGATGATTGCATCGGCTAGAGTTATCGGGCGAATCGTAGGGAGGAACATCATACCGAGAGCGGGACATCATAATGTTGTTACGGTGATGGATGCTTTACTCATCTATCGGATTTATATGGGATTCGAGATCGATTTGTCTTACATTATACAGAATGTCATGATCGAGGTTGTCATGCATCTGCGTATCAGAAATCTTTGCTTTGGGATTCTATTGACACGCATCTTTAGTCATTTCGGAATTGATCTGAGTAGGGAAGAGAGAGATGTTGGAGGTACGGGGTATTCCATTGGTACGAGGACCATCGGATTGATGCAGTTGGATCATGTTGACAGGTCTCCCAGTCTAGGTGACGAGTTGGAGTCCGAGGATGATGATGAGGATATTCCAGCAGATGATCAGGCTGGGGATGATATCGGTGTACAGGAGGTCGGTCCCGATGATCAGGGGGTTCCCACATCACAATTTGAGACTGGAGGTCCATCACAGGTTGCACCAGAGGCACCGGATCTGTATGCACAGATGCAGTCTATGACTTCCATGATGGAGAGGATGGGAGTTAGACAGGAGCAGTTGTTCGAGAATTTAGGAGCCAGACAAACTCAGATGTAGGAGAGGATCGAGGTGAGGCTGGCACAGATAGAGTCCAGGCAGGATCAAATGCAGTCTCAGCTCACTAAGATCACTGAGGATGTCAGGACATCCAGAGTGCAACGACGATCTCCTAGATAGATAGAATGTACTAGGATTTCAGTAA
Organism: Hakea prostrata; assembly: GCF_041222555.1. NCBI lineage: Eukaryota > Viridiplantae > Streptophyta > Magnoliopsida > Proteales > Proteaceae > Hakea > Hakea prostrata. The sequence continues at coordinate 33,784,061 of NC_142602.1, read as the reverse complement.
TGCTTTCCTTATGTAACCCATTGTAAAAACTTATTTAAATTAATGAATGTTATTTCGGTTTCATTTATTATCGTGTATTATTCACTTTCTTTATCGTTTCATTAAGTGTTGATTGTTAAATCATAATTATTGTATGTTATTCAACCATTCACTTATGCTTCAATTTGGTTTCTAGTCCGAGTTTCAATTATTCACTTCTAAGAGTAGTTGAGCCACCTTAGATCTGTGACTCAGAATGTTCCGTTATCGTTTCTGTGGTTGGGACCTTACTTGATCTTGGGCTCTGATACCACTCTGTCACATCCACCCAGCCGGTATCCTATCTGGCACCATACTTCTTTGGGTAGGTCTCAATTCACTCATCCTCGGTTGGCAAAGGGTCCTTCATCCATCTTGGACAATCCATGGCTGGGGGTTAAGTCACCTCTCTCTCACATCATCATTTGATCTAAGTACTGGCGCATGTCAAGGTAAGGCCTAGCCAAATGCAAGTCATCTACTTAGTTACATCAACTCAGATCCAGATATGTCCATTCCTCCCCTCTCAGGATCCTTTCCGGTATCCTTCACACTAGAGTCAGCGTATCCGACTCTCTCAAATACGGACTCATCAATCCTCTAGGTCATCCACATATAGTAAACGGGAAGCTCTCATGTCCTCTCACTGGTTGGTTACCGGTCTTGAATGCCCATGAGCCCAAGTCTATCCATACGCAACTCTACCCATAAGTGGCCCCCACAATGTGATTCATGTCCCCTCACGGGTTGGTTACCGGTCTTGAGCGCCCATAAATCTCCATTGCTACCACGGGTTGTTCGGTCTTAATACCCTTCCGAATCGGGTCTGATATAACAGGGAATACCCTAGCCAAACACTGCTAGACAAGTCCTAGGTATGAAAACCAATAATTCGGGAAAGTGTCAAAGGGCAACATTGGAAATATCCCATACTTTTCCCAATGAGGTCCAAGGACAGAAATGTCAAAAGGACATTCCCCAATCCCAAATCATACCTAAACAATCACAATCATAATTCAGTCATTTCATCCACGACAGACATCTCATCATGTGAAAGAGTATAATAAGACAATATCGAAATAATGAGCAACATACATGAATAAATATTCATACATGATCCAAGTACATAAAGTAAATAAGGAAATAAGATCCTACTGTACTTACAGCATTCATATCATAATAGAAACTAACATAACAGTAGCAAATCTAAGTAGTTCCCAAATTAGAAACTAAATCTATGCAATCTATGTTAAAATGGGAAAAACTTTCCTTACCTTATATAGATTCAAATATATTCCGGACGAACAAGAGGATGAATCCAAAGTTAGCAAACAAACCCTAGAATAACATCATACAGTCATTAAGAAGTAGTCCTAAAAGAATGAGCATCAATCGAATCGAAACGGACGAAGAAATCCAATTATGTCACTGCGGGTTGATTGTTGGTTGATTGATTCAGTCAACCCAGCCAATCTGCCCAGGAGTAAATCCGAGTTCAAAAATAGAATCTTGATCCAAAACCTATGCTATACAATCCAGAATACTATGAAACTTGGAGAGAATGTCTAACACAGTAGTCTAAGACTAAAAAGCATATTTTAGACATCAAACAACGATTAAAACCATTACTTACTAATTTGAAATCATAGTTTCTATTTTGGTAAAAATCATGGTTTTCATTGAAAACATGTTATGAATGAAAGAGATGAACTAGAGATGATAAGGTCTCATTCTAGTACAAGAACATAGTAAATTAGAGGTATGAATAGTCATGGAGAGGCATCTACAATGCTAGAATAAATCAAAATAAGAATATGATCATAGTTTAAGAAGAAATCATAAAAATCATATTAAGAATGAATAAGATGATCATGGCATAAGAGAATGAAAAGAGATTGTAAAGATATGACTACAAGGTTGCAGCATCTTCATCGTAATCTCAGTTCAGAGAAGAGAGTGATCATAGAAAGAATGAATCTATAACTTACCTAGCATGGAAAAATGGTTTTAAATCATATCCCACCAAGCTCTAAGGTCAACAGCCAATCTTCTCTTCATCAAGGCGTAGTCTCTTTTCTATATCCAACACTGTCTTCAAATATGGGGCATCATCTTTAATCTCCATAGGTTCGGAGTCGAACACTATATCATCTAATAATATGGCCCATAGTTGACTTTCACTTCTACTTCGGGTCTTTGGACCTACAGACAAAAGAGTATCCAGGTTAAGGTTAGGGTCGGGTTTCACACATAGCATTAATGGAATGAAAGGGGGTTTATTCTAATCAAAAGAGATTGTAGAAGAGGTGGTTGCAAGGTTGCAGCACCATCTTCATAGTCCCAACAACAAGAACAAGATTAGATAAGATTGAATTAGAGGGAGAGCAACAGATTTCTTACCTTGTAGATTCAATTAGAGAAGAGAATTTAAGAACCTTGTAGGAGTTCTTCACCAAAGCTAGGGAGAGGCCTAAGAGGAGTCTTCCCATGTTCTCAAATAGTCCTAGCAATAGAATAGGGTTAAAGCCACGAAGTCCACTTAAGTAGAACCCAAAATGACCAAAAAAACAGATTTTCTAGAGCTTAAAATGCAGCTGGGAGACTACTTGGTCGACTGGGTTGGCTGACTGACCAGTCGACCAGCTAGTCGACCAAGCAAGAACAACAACTTAAGGTAGGGAAATGGAGGGCCATATCAACTCAATTTCAGATGGGCTTCTTCCTACATCTCAATTAACTAGTCTAGGTCAGATAATTAACTTCAAATCAAGTCCAGGCCGGCATTAGGTCCACCAACTAAACCCCCTTCTTCAAGGTGCAGTTTCTTATCAAACATTGACAATGCATCCAAGTATGGAGCACCATCATCAATCTCTATGGGTTTCGGGTCAAACACCAAGTCTTCTATAGAGAGGGCCCACAAAGACCTCTTCCTTCACTTCGGGACATTGGATCTACCCTAAGGGAAAGGTTTGACATGACTTCCTAAGACTTTCAAAGATAGTAATACTATTATCAAAGTCCAACTTCAAGGTCAAACATTAAAGAAACCTTTCTTCACCCAAAATAGATAGGGTGTCCTGGCTAGGTTTGGGCTTGATTTCACATCGAGTCTTTGGATCTACACTACGGGGGAGGTCTGACTTGACTTCCTAGGACCTTCCAAGGATAACAACACGATACTTAAGGTCCAACTTCAGGGTCAAATATTAAACAAGCCCTTCGTCACCCAAAACAAATAGGGTGTCCAGGTTAGGTTTGGGATGGATTTCACAAAGAGGGCTAGTCAAATTCATCCATTAATTGAAGAGAAAATTATGCAAGAATGACATAAAGGACCTTTACAAGATTTAAATTGTTAAGACTCACTAAAACAACATCTAATGACAACTAGCATTAAAAAAAAGATAAAATACTCTTAAATCAAGCTATCTCAAGTATAAAATTACCAAACTTAACTCTATTTCATAGAGTTATCACTCATCAACCCTATTAGTCATCCACAAATAGTATACAGGTAGCTCTCATGTCCTCTCACGGGTTGGATACCGGTCTTGAGCACCCATGAGCCCACGTCTACTACTGCAACCCTACCAATGAATGGCCCCTCACAATGTGATCCATGTCCTCTCACGGGTTGGTTACCGGTCTTGAGTGTCCACAAATCCCCATTGCTACCACAGGTTGCTCGGTCTCAATACCCTTCCGATCGGGTTTGATATAATAAAGACATCCTAGCCAAACACTTCTAGATGTGCCCTAGGTATGTCAACCAGTAATCAGGGAAAGCATCATGGGGCACGCACCGTAGGAAAATGTCCCAAACCACCTCCATTAGTGTTCAAAGACAAAAATGCCGAAAGGGCATTCCCCATTCCCCAATCACAACCTAAGCATTTACAATCCCAAATCATTCATTCACAAGCACAACTGGTCATACAAAACATAAGTAAGATCATTCATACATAACTAAAATAATAATTGAATCACATAAACAAGAACTACTGTAGTTGAGAAACTACAACAATAATATAATTATAAGAAAACTAATATAACAGTAGTATGATCATGTAATCCAATCAATTACAAGTAAACATGTATATTAGGTTATAAATGATCAACCGTCCTTACCTTAAACAATCTTCGAAGAATTCCGGAGAAATAAGAGAGGTCCAAGACTAACAAATAAACCCTAAACAAGCATATAACAATCATTAGGAAAAAGCCCTAGATGATTAGAAGTCAAACGGATCAAATCGGATGAAGAAACAAGCTGCTGTCAGCATTGGCAGCTTGGTTGGTTGATTGGGTCTGTCGACCAAAGGAACAGTACGGAGTATAAAATCCTAAATTGATCATGACTTCTTTCTTTAAGGTCTGATTGCTCCAGAAATTCGAGGGGGGGTTCCCTAGAAACATACTAAGACTATCTAAGAAGGTCTAAGCATCAACCATGGTCAAGAAGATAGAGTTCTAGTTGAACCATAAATTTAGGGTTTCATCATAGACAATCCATGGATCTCATGGAAAGACTAGAGAGAATAATGATTCACTCTAGGGAAAGAAGAATAGAATTTCACAATCAAGAAAGATGCTAGGGAGGATCCAACAAATAGAAGATAAATCATGGTTCCCAATTTGGATACCCTCTCATGAGGGTTACCCAAGAGTTTCCTCCCAAAATCAACCACTAACAGATTCCCAAGGTAGAAAGGGAAAAGAGAACCACCCAACAATCAAGGGGATACAAGGAAAAGGTTGTAACACTAGTGTGAGACCTTTCCCACAATCACCAAGATAGGTAGAAAAATAATGAGGGAGTAATCAAGATCTCAGATAAGATCAATTTCAAGAACATCACCATATGGCTTCAAGAACATAGAGTGAATTGGAGGATTCACTCTAGGGCTAAAAGGGTTAGAGAAGAGGCCATTACAGTAGTGTAATACCTTTCTCATAGTCAAGAGATCAGAAGAATAGAAGAGAGAATAGATCAAAGAAGAAACAAATCGATTTTTAACCTTTTTAGAAGAAGATTCGATGAAGAAACTCGAACGGATGCTTGGGGATCTTCCTTGGCTTCGAAGAAGAGGTTCTAGGGTTCTTCCCATGTTCTCCAGAGGCTTAGAATTGATAATAAGTGAAAAACACAGAGTTCCCCTTTAAATAGAACAAAAACCCTTTAAAAAAATCAGAGTTTTTACACTTTTGACCTTATTGTCATTGTTGGTTAATTAGTTGGTCGATTGGTCAGTGGACCAATGCTGTCTACAAGTTCAATTTAGGCAAATCAAGGTCCAAACCTCAATATCTTTGGATGGGCTTCTCACAATTCATCAAACAACTTAACTAGCATGGAGGGATGCCTTCAAACCATGTCCAAATAGGTTTTAGGTCCGACAACTAGGCTCTCCTTCATCAATGTGCAGTTTTTTCTCCAACTCAAACAAAGTTTCTAAGTATGGAACATCATCATCAATTTCCATGGGTTCTGAGTCAAACACCATGTCTTCCATTGAGATGGCCCATAGTTTCCTTCTACCTTCACTTCGGGTCTTCGGACCTACAAACAACAGGATTTCCGGGTTAGGGTTAGGGTTGGATTTCAGACACACGACATTTGGGTTGTGGAATTTATTCCCTCTCCTCATGATTGTGGAATCAAACCGGTGACGGGATTGTGGAGGAACGAGGACATGGATCCAAATTACTTCCGCTACAGATATTCTATATTTGGGAAAGCGAATCCAAGTAAGGATCTTTCTCCCTTTCAATTAATCAAATTGAGATATATAGAGCATTACCAACAATTTATATTACTACACATGAAAAACCTATAATTAAAAGGACTTTTAACTTCAATTAAAAAAACGGTAGTTAATTATCTATAGCTATAAGGGATTTTTGTTGTAGTTATAAGAATTCTATGTGCATTGGAGATCATATCCCGATGGAGTTAGAACCAAATAAGGAAAGAGATCCGCCCCTAATAGGGGAGGGGTAAACTTAGAGATTCCCATAAGAGAACAAGCAGTATAACTAGATTAGACAACCAACAACAAAGCTAGCTTGGCCAATCTAAGGTCCTCTCACAAAAGTAAAATCTACAAGTGCCCTACGCCTAACAAGCTCCAAGGTAAGTGAATTCCCCTTAAATTTTCTATACAAGCTCTACCAGTAAACAAAGTCTTTTAGTATTGCATAAGTACTAACTTGATCGTCGGATATGGCTTTCCGACCATCCTAGGTCGGCAAGAATTAGACACATCAGGTACCTAACTAACAACCTTATTCAAGGACCGGATACTGAGATGACCACCTTAAGAGCTCCCCAGCCAAGTTGGAATAGCTGAGATGCCTGCACTCACAAAGAAAACAAGAATGGTCTGGCCAAGTTTTGGCTGGGGAACCGCCTCCGATGCCTAAGTCAGCCTAGGCAACAATAAGAGTTCTTAAGAGAGTTCTCAAGAACGTAATGAATAAATGATCAGATGAATCTCGTACCTTTCTCCATGTAGGATGTGGGTTTATATAGAAGATCCCTGGAGGCGGTGCTTCTTTGAGTTTCGGATCGTCAGTTGAAGAGTAAGTGAGATATCTTCGGAGTTACGGCTCCTTTTGTAAAACCCAGCCCTAACCTTGACCCGGAAACCTTGTTATTTGTAGGTCCGATGACCCGAAGTAAAGTAAGAAGTCAGCTTTGGGCCATCCCAGTAGAGGACTTGGTGTCTGGCTTGGAATCCATGAAAGTTGATGATGAGGTTCTATTTTTGGAAACTGAATCTTGATGAAGATCTAATTAGTTGATGGACTTGGAGTGCTCTCTATCTTGGTTTGAAGGCATTTCTACCTATTAGGTAAGTCACTTGACTTGTGTGCAAAACCCCTTTAGGATTGGATTTGATCTGGACCTTCAATTCCCTGTTTTGGTCTTGCTGTCAGCATTGGTCGACCGATTGGTCGATGGGCCGATCGACCAATCCACTCGACCAATGAGTGCTGTCTTTGGCAATTAGGTTGTTCTTGCTCTATTTAAGTCCAATCTCGAGTCCACTTCGTATTTGCTGCCTCCAAACCCTCTGGAACGAACCAAAGACCTCTGCAAGTCATCTCTCTTGCATCCTTGGTGTTTTTTCTTGACGGATCTTCGTCGAAACTCTTCTTTTTGCATCAAAAGGTATGTCTACTCTCTCTTCTTCTCCTCCATCTTTGTTTTTCTTTCCTTTTTGGGTTGAGACAGTAGAAGAGATGCTGCATTCTCTGTTGCAAACATCTCTCGAACATGTTCTCATGATCATCCTAAGGATTTGAGGCTAGAACAATGATCTTAACCATGATCATTGCAAGCTTTTGAAGGAATCATGATCAAACCATGATTTAATCTCTGTTAAACTTCTAATCTGAATTCTGATCTCTTTGGATCTTCTATGTTGATCATGTTAGTAGTTAATTACTGTGTTTTCTTTCCATGATCCATAATCTATAGATTTCTAGTTGTTCTCTTCTACCATACTATGTGTTCTTCATGATGCATGGTAGTTACATATATGGTAGGTTTTATTTCCTTATTTAGATTTATGCTTCTAAGCCTTATTCCATGAAGATCTATCTATGTTTTCATGTTTTCATTACCAAAAGCAATGATCCATCCTCCTATTGTTCTTGTCTTTGTTTTCTATTTCAAATTCATCAAGATCCATGGTTGATTTAATTATGGTAACTTTTTGTTTCCTAATTTGGATCTTGATACCTTGATTTGATTAGTGTTTTGAGGTCCCCTATTTGTTAGAATACTACTGATGTAGTCTACCCCTTGATTAGTACCCTTTTGAACCACCAAATTCGGATTTCATATCTTAAAACTCTGTTTTTTAAGGCTACTGTCTGCATTGGTCGACTGATTGGTCGACTGGACCACTCGACCAATCCACTCGACCAATGAGTACAGCAACTCCAGATTTGGTCTGTTTCGGATGTTTTGATATCTTTTCTGTTAGGGATCTTTCCTAATATGTTGTATATACTTGTTTAGGACTTTCTTCTCAAGTTTGCCGAGATCTTACTTGATTTCTTAGGATTCCTTTGCGAGTTATAAAAGGTAAGGATGGTTATTTCCTTAATTACATAGATAGCATGAATCTAGTTTCTATATTTGAATATCATAGATATGATTCCTAAATTAGATTCTTACAATGATATACTACTGTTGCATAACTTTGATTACAGTAGCATTATTTATTCATGTTGAATTGATTCATGTATGATTTTACTTACCAATTATTTACAAGTGATTGTACTTATTGATTTCTTTCCATATATGAAGTTACCATATATGTGATGATATGAATTGATGCATGTGTATGCTTAAGTATGGTTTGGAAAGGAGAGGTGTCCTTTCGACACTTCTGTCCTTGGACTACTACGGGAATATTATGGGATGTTTCCGGAGATGCCCTCTGGACACCTTCCTAAACTGTTGGATGACATATCTAGGATTGTCTAGTAGTGTTTGGCTAGGATGTCCTGTTATGTCGAGACCCTAATCGGAGGGGTATTGAGACCGAACGACCCGTGGTAGCAATGGGGATTCATGGGCGCTCAAGACCGGTAACCAACCCGTGAGAGGACAGGGAATCACATTGTGGGGGCCATTTATTGGTAGGGTTGCATATGATTAGACTTGGGCTCACGGGCGCTTAAGACCGGTAACCAACCCGTGAGAGGACGTGAGAGCTTCCCGTTTACCATATGTGGATGATCAATAGGGTTGATGAGTCCGTAGTCCGAGTTGGTCGGCGCCATAGGATACGCTGACTCTAGTGTGAAGAATACCGGAAAGGATCGTCAGGGACGAGGAATGGAAGTATCTGGATCTGACTTGATGTAACTAAGTAGAAGACTTGCATTTGGCTAGGTTTTACCCTGACATGCGCCAGTACTTATACCAAATGGTTGTGAGAGAGTGTGTTGACTTAACCCCCCGCCAAGGTTTGTCCCGAGGGATGAAGGACCCATTACCAATCGGCTGCTCAAGACCGGTGAAATGATCCGTGAGAGAATCCAAGATATCTTAAATGGTTGAGGATGTGAGTGGACTTTCCTAAAGAAGTACGGTGTTATGACTTAAAGCATGTCTGCCAATAGAGACCAGCATACATAGAGTTAGATTCATTCATTCATTGCTTGTCTCATATCATATTGCATTTATGTTTGTTCGGGAATTCTCGCCATTTATGTTATTATGGATTTTTAATCGTCTTACCGAGTTTCTTTGAAACTCATTCCTTTATTGTACAATGTTGTTAGACTATCCTGCAGTACCGAGTACTATGACGGTCCCTATGAAGAAGCGCAAGGCGAAGAGGCATATCTCCGGGAAGGTGATTGCGGTTACCACAATTACTCTGAAGATTCCGCGGGTGGTTATGCTCCGTACGATGCTTAGTCCGACCATTGAGTGGAAGCGTCCTTGTGCTATTTATGAGATTTACACTTACAAGGATGTTGTCTATAAAGTGGAGAACAATTTAGTTACCCAATGTACTTGTTATTGGGATTAGGTCTTGTCTAGTTTATTCCTTTAGAGCTACTTTTCCGCTGGTTGTAAAGTGGGATTTTTGCCTCGCTTTACTTATTTGTTTGATACTCTGATTATATTTAGTATTCTGATTCATTTATGATTCATTCTTTCTTTATTGGATCTATGATTTATCTTCCGCACTCTTGTTATGATTGTTCATGATTATGTTATTGTTTATGTGGGAGGTTGATCACTCGATACCCGATCTTCGGGCTGTGGATCACACTCTCGGGTATGCCGGATAGGGTACCGGCCGGGAGGGCGTGACAGATTGATATCGAGCCCAAGGTTCGAGGAGATCCTAACCACAAAGACAACAACTGAACATTCCTGAGTCATTGATCTGAAATGACTCTTCTACTCTTAGAAGTGAATAATAGAACACTGAATTGGAAACTTGACCTTTGAGGCATAACAGAACATTTCTGAATAACATACCATAATTATACTTGAACAAATGTCACTAATGCAAGGAAAAGAAAGTTGCATAACATACAATAATTAAAGAGAAACAAAAATGAACTTCATTAATTTCAAAAGTTTTTACAACGATTACATCTGAAATGCATAAATGGAAATCCTAAGGTACAGTCTATCTAGGTGATCCGCTCCGATCTCTCGTATGCTCCGAACTCCTCTCGCTAGCCGAGTCACCCGATGCTCTATCCTATCCCGTCGTGACTCCATCCTCTCGTACATCTGCTCCCTGTCGACCTCCATCCTCTCTAGCATGGAAGTCATCGATCTCATCTCGTGCACCAAGATCCGAAGTCTCCGGAACCGCATGTGAAGGGCCACCTACCTCGAAGTGTGATGAAGGAAACTCGTGATGCACTGTGCTCAGCCTCGCGCATATCCGCATCATCTCCGGCCTGATCATCACTATCGGGACCGATATCCTCTCCTCCATCCTCCGATCCCCGATCCTCATCCTCCGATTCATCATCATCCTCACCCTCTCGGACCAGGAGATCTCTCTCGACCGATGTAGTCTCATCCGACGAATGGTCCGAGTCCCAATAGGGTATCCCCGTGATCTAGTGTCCACCGGTGTATCCTCGAAACTCACCCCGAAATGCCCGAAGATCAAAGTCGAAGCCTCCCATAGCAAAGGTTCCGCATGCTAGGCCGCAGAACTAAGTCCGCAGATGACCCGCTGAATGATGTAGGAGAGATCGATCTCGAAGCCCATGTAGATGCGGTAGATGACTAAGGCCTCCATCACCGTGACCCGATGGTGATGTCCGGCTTTCGGCATGATGTTTCGGCCGACTATGCGACCGATAATACGTGCAGAACCCGTCATCCGTCCGCTAGTCCACGGTGTGAAGCATCGACGGCTATCCCATAGCGTAGAGCATATCTCGCGAAGCTCGTACGGCATCGATGGCTGTCCAGATCTGCTCCCGCAGGTATCCACACACACCGCTGTGGATAGTAAGGAACCCGCAAGATCTCAGCCGGTGTCCGGGTAGAGAAGCGAATCTGAGTCCGGAAGACCCCGCTCCCGAGGACAAGTCTAAGTGGATGTCCTTGGCCTCGAGCCTCCTCTCGTGTAAGTAAGGTTGCTGAAGAACAACCTCACTAGCTCCGGTATACCGGTAGATCCTCGGTGAAGAGATGAGTCCACCGCAATGTGTCGAACCTCCGCCGAATCCTAAAGGCTCGAGCTGGCGTAAGTGAAGTAGACGTCCCATCTCGATGTTGCAGTAGCTGAAGTAGGCCTCGTACAGAACTCGGCCCGAGGTGTGTCAAACATGTCCGGTCTCCTAACCTCCTATCTAGGCTCGAAAGGAACCCGACCTCTCGCCCCTAAGAGCACCTACGATGCGACCACGACCTCTACCTCCTCCTCGCCCTCCCCTCTCGCATAGTGTATCCGTGAAAGAGACAAGAGACAATTCCAATTAGTGCTATTTTAAGATTTGAGCCAAAAGGGTATTTTCGTAATTTTTCGGAAAATTTCAAATTTGGGGGAAATTTGATTTGAACATACTAGCATGTGCGCAATACTTGGAATTTCATGTCTATGAAGTTGTTTTGATGAAAATCGATCGAAAACTTGGGTTAAAGCGAAAAATTCAGCAAGAAGGAAATTTGGGGATTTTGCAATTTAGGTCAAAATTGGATTTTTGAAAAGTTGAAATTGGTTAAATCAAATTGTATGGACCTATCTACAATGTCATCTTGAGCATGTAGCATTTGATCTCATGCGAAAATTCCAAGCGGTTTGAGAGAAAACGGAATTTTTCTAAAGATATCGATTTCGGTATAAAACTTTGCGAGATGAGCACCAATGTGTTAAAACTTGTTGTCTATGCATGGCATTGTGTTTAAAACCTAGGGAATATGTTTCTAAGCATTCCTAAGCATGATTTCTAAGCATTGGATACAAGTAAAACATGGTTTTATTGAAATGCAAGCATGAGAAGATGAAAATGGATGAAAGAATGAGAAATTTACCTTGTTTGTGAAGATGGTGTGTTGTGGTGTTGTTGTTGAAGCACTAAATCACCTCAAGAACACTTGTGGGAACTCTTGGAGATTTTCCCTAGAGCTCTCTCACCTTTGGAAGAAGTTAGAATGAGGTTGGAATGTGGAAATGAGGCTTATAATGCGAATTTTCGCATTCTGCATCGCATTGGTCGACTCATTGGTCGATCGGGTCACTCGACCAATCACTCGACCAATGGTCACAAGTGACCTCATTTGCTGTTGAATTTTTGGAAAATGTGATTTTTGCCTTATGGAATATTGTTTGATGACTATATGGATATATTTAAGCATGATTTAAGTTTTCAAATCATTTGGACTTGTGGTTTATGTTGAATCTTCGAAATTCGGTATTTTGATGTTCTCGGTTTTTGTAATGGTTACTCCGAGAAGTGGGCGTGGTGAATCCAGTGGTCATGGAGGTGGTGAAATACCTCAGGGAGGTGGTGAAGTACCTCATGGAGGTGGTGAGATACCAAATGTTGATCGTGGTACTCATGAGATCCCCGGTGCCCCGAATGTTGGAAGTTTCGGAGATATTGCCAATATTATGGGCAATATGATGCAGCAACAAGCGCCTCGGCTCAACCAGATGTTGGTGGGTTTCATGACTCGCATAATGAGACCCGTGCTGGTGCTAATGTGAATCCTCATGCCGCAGTCCCGAATGCGGGAGGTTTAGCCGGAACTCCTCATACTCGCTCGATGGAGAGTTTTCTCAAGATGCAAGTACCCACTTTCACCGGAGTTACCAAGGACCCCTTGTTTCCTAACAAGTGGCTTCGTGAGTTGGAGAAGGCTTTCCGACATCCGCAATGCTCGGAAGCTCGAAGATTTTGTTTGTCTGAATGAAGTTGCAACAAGAAGCCGATGCATGGTGGATCTCCACTCGTCCCCGTTTTGGAAGGTTTGCATGCAGGAGTTGTAACTTGGGAGTTATTCAAAGAGGCTTTTTGTATGAACTACTTTCCCGAGGCGGTGAAAGATGCGAAGGAAGCCGAGTTCATGATTCTCGACTCAAGGAACTCGTCTCGTGTTGGAGTACCAACAGAAGTTCGAGGAGCTTCATTTCTTTGCTCCAGATTCTTTGAAGGAAGACCTCGCCAAAGCAAAGAAGTTCTTCAAAGGACTGCGCCCGCCATTAAAGCTTACCTCACAGCCCAGCCTATAGTGAGCTATGCTCAAGTGGTGCAGAACTCGAAGAAGTTGGAAGAAACAGAGAAGGAAAGTGCTCGTGTGCAAAAGCCTTGGCAGTCAAGGAATTCTGGTTTGGTGGATCGCAATGACCGTCGTTTTGTGAGACCTACACCCTACCCCACTCCTACCTTTCGTGCTAAGAGTGTAGGTCGAACACGGGTTTTCAGCAGCCCGGCCAGTTTAGACAAGATGACGGAAACCGACCACCAGCAAGTGCAAGTGCAAGTGCAAGTGCAAGGCCTTTTGTTCGAAGCCCTCCGTTGCAGCCACCCCCGTTGGATCCAACAATCCCGTCTCGCTTCTACCGCAAGCAAGCTGGTCATTTTGCTCGTGCTCTGTCCGGCGGCCCGCCCAGCACAGCCCGCCCAGTGGTGAAGAGTGCTCCCGCTCCTCCCTCCGGTAGAGTTTTCAGTATTTCCAAGGCCGAGCAGATCCAAGCCATGATGTGATTACAGGTACATTGTTAGTCGCTTCTATTTCTCGCATTTGTCTTATTTGATACGGGTGCATCTCATTCGTTCATGTCATCTCGCATTCATCAAGAAGACTAACCTAATCCCCCGAGAAGTTGTCTAGTTGTTTATTGATTAGTACACCCACTGGTCCCTGTTGTGAAACTAGATAAGGGGTTATCTAAATGTCCCGTGTTGATTGGTGAGAAGAACTTGGAAGCCAATTTTGTGATTCTTGACATGAAGGACTTCGATGTTATTTTGGGAATCGATTGGTTGACAGCCCACAAAGCCGTGTTCCTTTGTTCCTCAAAGAAGATTCAGTTCCATATTTGTGGAAGTCCGGTCTTTGAATTTCGTGGTGAAAAGAGAAGGGTTTGTAAGAAGGTGCTGTCTCTGACCGATGCAAGTCTATGCCCTAGTGGATGATGCTTCATCCGAAGGCAAGGGTATAGTGGAGAAAAGAGTCGACGAAGTCGAGTTGTCTGCGACTTTGTTGATGTCTTCCCCGATGATCTATCGAGAGTGCCTCCGGACAGAGATGTCGAATTCTCTATTGATCTCGTCCCCGGTGCTGCACCGGTATCTAAAGCTCCGTACAGATGGCTCCTACCGAGTTGAAAGAGTTGCAAAATCAGTTGAATGAGCTCATTGATAGAGGTTTCGTGCAGCCTAGTGTGTCACCTTGGGGAGCTCCGGTCTTGTTCGTCAAGAAGAAAGACGGTAGTATGCGCTTGTGCATCGACTACCGTGAGTTGAATAAGTTGACTATCAAGAATAGATATCCGCTGCCCGTAATCGATGATCTCTTCGATCGCTTGAAGGGTGCAGTTGTGTTCTCAAAGATTGACTTAAGGTCCGGATATCACCAATTGAAAGTGAAGTCTAGTGATATCTTCAAGACAGCTTTCCGAACGCGGTATGGTCACTACGAATTTAGAGTCATGCCCTTCGGATTGACCAATGCTCCTGCGGTGTTCATGGACCTCATGAACCGAGTATTTTATGATGTGCTTGATAAGTTTGTGATTGTTTTCATTGATGACATCTTGATCTATTCGAGGAGCGAAGAAGAGCATGCGAGTCATCTAAGTTTCACTTTGCAAAGGTTGCGAGAAAAGAAGTTGTTCGCTAAGTTTAGCAAGTGTGATTTCCGGCTTAAGAGAGTGGTATTCCTTGGTCATGTAGTTTCAGCCGAAGGTATTCGTGTCGATCCCGAAAAGGTCCAAGCTGTGGCTGATTGGGAAAGACCGAAGTCGCAGAACGGAAATAAGAAGTTTTCTTGGATTGGCGGGTTACTACCGAAGGTTTATTGAGAATTTTTCTCGGTTGGCTGCTCCTATGACTAAGTTGACCAGGAAAGAAGAAAAGTTTGTTTGGTCTGACGCCTGTGAGAAGAATTTCCAAGAGTTGAAAGATAGATTGACAAGTGCCCCGGTTTTGACTATACCCGATAGTTCCGGTGGTATGACAAAGTGTATACCGATGCGCCAAAGATTGGTTTGGGTTGTGTATCGATGCAAGCATGGCAAGGTCGTAGCCTATGCTTCTCGGCAATTGAAGGATTATGAGCGGAATTACCCCACTCACGATCTAGAACTTGCCGCCGTTGTCTTTGCTTTGAAGATTTGGAGACATTATCTTTACGGTGAGAAGATTGCCATTTTCACGGATCATAAGAGTTTGAAATACTTCTTTACCCAAAAGGAGTTGAACATGAGACAAAGGAGATGGTTGGAACTAGTCTCCGATTATGATTGTGATATTCAAGATCATCCTGGGAAAGCAAATGTTGTTGCTGATGCTCTTAGTAGGAAGAACCAAAAGAAGACTTTGGATTTGAATGCTTTGAGTTTACCATTGTGGTCTTCTATTGAGAGTTTTGATTTGGAAATCGTTCCCGAGAATTCTGATTTTATTCTTTCTCGCCATGACGGCAAGATCTGGTCTTAGAGATAAGATTGTTGCTTTGCAGAGTTCTGATCAAGAGTTTTTTATCAAAGTTGAGAAGATTTCTTCGAATCCTGAGTCGGATCCCGACTTTGGTATATCCATGGATGGTGCTTTGTTGTTTAGAGGAAGACTGTGTGTGCCCGCAAACGAAGAAGTTAAGAAAGAAATATTGAAGGAAGCACACCGGTCAGTCTTTTATCAGACACCCGGGAAGCACCAAGATGTACAAGGACTTGAAGGAACATTTTTGGTGGATTGGTCTAAAGGCGGATGTTGATGATTTTGTTGCCAAGTGTGAGACTTGCCAACGTGTGAAAGCCGTTCGACAACCTCCATCCGGATTACTTCAACCCCTTCCTATTCCTAGTTGGAAGTGGGAGGATATCTCCATGGACTTTGTGACTAGCTTGCCTCGGACAAGTAAAGGCAATGACACCGTGTGGGTGATTGTTGATAGGTTGACCAAATCAGCCCATTTCATTCCTATGAAGATCACTCATACTGGATAAGCTAGCAAGGCTTTATGTGGATAATGTGGTTCGTCCGCATGGTGTGCCATTGAGTATTGTCTCGGATCGTGATCCTAGGTTCACCTCAAGGTTTTGGAATAGTTTGCAGAAGGCCTTGGGAACCCAATTGAACTTGAGTACAGCTCATCATCCACAGCTCGATGGACAATCCGAGCGGACAATTCAGACATTGGAAGACATGCTCAGATCTTGTGTGGTGGATATGGGTGGTAATTGGGATGAACACCTAGCTTTGGTTGAGTTTGCCTATAACAACAGCTTATCAAGCCACAATAGGCATGGCTCCATTCAAGGCTTTGTATGGCAAGACTTGTAGGACACCTTTGTACTGGACTCGAGACAGTGAAAGAAAAGTCTTAGGTCCCGAGATGATTGAAGCTACAAGTGCTATGGTAGATATGATAAGAGAAAGGATTAAGTCCGCCCACCGAGACAGTAAATCTTATGCTAATAAGAGAAGGACCGATTTGGAATTTCAAGTTGGAGAGAAAGTCTTTCAAGGTCTCACCAATGAAGGGTGTGATGAGATTCAATGTTAAGGGAAAGCTTAGCCCTCGTTACATTGGACCTTTCGAGATTTTGGAAAAGGTTGGACCCGTTGCGTATCGATTAGCATTACCTCCGCCTCTTGCTGGTGTGCACAATGTGTTTCATATTTCGATGCTCCGAAAATACATAGAGAATCCGGAACACATTTTGCAGCAAGCACCGAAGGACTTAGTGCCGATTTGACCTATGATGAAGAACCGGCCGAAATCTTGGATAGGAAGGACAAGCAACTGCGGAATCGCGCCATTCCTTTGGTGAAGATTCGGTGGAAGAACCATACCCCCCAAGAAGCTTCTTGGGAGAAGGAAGAAGATATGAAGGAGAAGTTTCCTTACCTCTTTGGAAGCACAGTACGCTTTCAATTTCGGGGACGAAATTTCTTTAAGGGGGGGAGAATGTAAAACCCAGCCCTAACCTTGACCCGGAAACCTTGTTATTTGTAGGTCCGATGACCCGAAGTAAAGTAAGAAGTCAGCTTTGGGCCATCCCAAGAGAGGACTTGGTGTCCGGCTTGGAATCCATGAAAGTTGATGATGAGGTTCTATTTTTGGAAACCGAATCCCGATGAAGATCTAATTAGTTGATGGACTTGGAGTGCTCTCTATCTTGGTTTGAAGGCATTTCTACCTATTAGGTAAGTCACTTGACTTGTGTGCAAAACCCCTTTAGGATTGGATTTGATCTGGACCTTCAATTCCCTCGTTTTGGTCTTGTTGCCAAGATTGGTCGACCGATTGGTCGATCGGGCCGCCGACCAATCCACTCGACCAATGAGTGCTGTCTTTGGCAATTAGGTTGTTCTTGCTCTATTTAAGTCCAATCTCGAGTCCACTTCGTATTTGCTGCCTCCAAACCCTCCCGGAACGAACCAAAGACCTCTCGCAAGTCATCTCTCTTGCATCCTTGGTGTTTTCTTGACGGATCTTCGTCAAAACTCTTCTTTTTGCATCAAAAGGTATGTCTACTCTCTCTTCTTCTCCTCCATCTTTGTTTTTCTTTTCCTTTTGGGTTGAGACAGAGAAGAGATGCTGCATTCTCTCGTTGCAAACATCTCTCGAACATGTTCTCATGATCATCCTAAGGATTTGAGGCTAGAACAATGATCTTAACCATGATCATTGCAAGCTTTTGAAGGAATCATGATCAAACCATGATTTAATCTCTGTTAAACTTCTAATCTGAATTCTGATCTCTTTGGATCTTCTATGTTGATCATGTTAGTAGTTAATTACCGTGTTTTCTTTCCATGATCCATAATCTATAGATTTCTAGTTGTTCTCTTCTACCATACTATGTGTTCTTCATGATGCATGGTAGTTACATATATGGTAGGTTTTATTTCCTTATTTAGATTTATGCTTCTAAGCCTTATTCCATGAAGATCTATCTATGTTTTCATGTTTTCATTAACCAAAAGCAATGATCCATCCTCCTATTGTTCTTGTCTTTGTTTTCTATTTCAAATTCATCAAGATCCATGGTTGATTTAATTATGGTAACTTTTTGTTTCCTAATTTGGATCTTGATACCTTGATTTGATTAGTGTTTTGAGGTCCCCTATTTGTTAGAATACTACTGATGTAGTCTACCCCTTGATTAGTACCCTTTTGAACCACCAAATTCGGATTTCATATCTTAAAACTCTGTTTTTTAAGGTTATCGTTCGCATTGGTCGACCGATTGGTCGACCGGACCACTCGACCAATCCACTCGACCAATGAGTACAAAGAACTCCGCATTTGGTCTGCTTTCGGATGTTTTGATATCTTTTCGTTAGGGATCTTTCCTAATATGTTGTATATACTTGTTTAGGACTTTCTTCTCAAGTTTGCCAAGATCTTACTTGATTTCTTAGGATTCCTTTGCGAGTTATAAAAGGTAAGGATGGTTATTTCCTTAATTACATAGATAGCATGAATCTAGTTTCTATATTTGAATATCATAGATATGATTCCTAAATTAGATTCTTACAATGATATACTACTGTTGCATAACTTTGATTACAGTAGCATTATTTATTCATGTTGAATTGATTCATGTATGATTTTACTTACCAATTATTTACAAGTGATTGTACTTATTGATTTCTTTCCATATATGAAGTTACCATATATGTGATGATATGAATTGATGCATGTGTATGCTTAAGTATGGTTTGGAAAGGAGAGGTGTCCTTTCGACACTTCTGTCCTTGGACTACTACGGGAATATTATGGGATGTTTCCGGAGATGCCCTCCGGACACCTTCCTAAACCGTTGGATGACATATCTAGGATTGTTTAGTAGTGTTTGGCTAGGGATGTCCTGTTATGTCGACCCTAATCGGAGGGGTATTGAGACCGAACGACCCGTGGTAGCAATGGGGATTCATGGGCGCTCAAGACCGGTAACCAACCCGTGAGAGGACAGGGAATCACATTGTGGGGGCCATTTATTGATAGGGTTGCATATGATTAGACTTGGGCTCACGGGCGCTTAAGACCGGTAACCAACCCGTGAGAGGACGTGAGAGCTTCCCGTTTACCATATGTGGATGATCAATAGGGTTGATGAGTCCGTAGTCCGAGTTGGTCGGCGGCGCCCGCCCCCCCCTAAGTAGAAGACTTGCATTTGGCTAGGGTTTTACCCCGACATGCGCCAAGATTTATACCAAATG